>NW_018128535.1:24757-44730 GCF_001952655.1 Monopterus albus
TGCAGGATTATTTTACTGGTGTGCATCATAAGCATCTTTCAGCCACTTAGCATGGGAAGCTCCAGCGGCTGGTGGATGACATCACACTGTGCTTTCAGATCCACATCAACCTTATCATGAGATGACTGTGACAGATGTTGCTAAGCAACAACTTGTGAAAAAAGTGAATATCATTTCCTAGGTTTGTACTTTCTTGTTGGTCATGTTCAACTCAGCTTTGACAGCATGACCTCTTCTTTGGAAAGTGAAAGGAGGTTGTGTTGACTGCTTCATTCACTCGCCCCGTTCGGTCATGGCGCTCTCCCTGTCGGACACACCTCTTGGATCTTGTCCAAGAGGAACTTTCCCTGCTTCCTTCTGTGGTGTTACAAGAGGGGACTTCGTTAAGTCATGGCTTTCACTTGATCAAAGACGAACTGAAAGTTTAACCTACATTTCATCATCAGTGCTTTTTACCCAACGTACCTGAAGTAACTGGCACTATTGGGAGAACAATGACGTAACTCCCTGTGGTGTTTCAGTTTTCCACACACCTTAGTCTTTGTCTGAAGCCTGTTTGTGTGTCCTGCTAACAAACTGGAGTTTCCAGTTAGCACAGACGGCTTCACTCTGCAAATGCAAGTCTGTGAGAAACGTCATTAAAATGCTGTATATAGTCACAACATACCACTTTGTGTTCTGTTAGTTCTGTGATTTCACCTTTCTGATCAATGTGGTTTCACAGCTATATAAAGCCCTTATGAAACAACGCAGCCATTGGTGCACTTGGCATAAATGACAGTTTGTATGTCAAGTCATTTCCTTTAAGAGATGGTGCAATCTTGACAGATGGGCTGGAGAACATGGAAACCGATGTTCATTCAGGGATGTACGGTGTCCATTGCATGAAGCATTAAATCAGTCATGTAGTGTAATGAAGAGGAGTCCCTTCTATTGCAGCAGACAGTCACTCCTAACGTGGAATTCATCACTGTGCGTCTTGTTACTGATAAATGATAGTTGTGTGCATTGCTGCCATGTTGACACACCTGTGTCTTCCTCTCCCATCAGCTGACAACTGCTGAAAAACTATCAACCTGTAAATCATTCATGCTTCCTTTTGCCCATGACTGTATGCTGTCAGTGAGGCCAGCGTTCCCAGCCCAGGACTCGACACGTCACGCCCCACTGTGTCCATTAGGACTGTTGTTGTCTCCTAAATGGGAATCTGCTGGCAGCTGTCCTCTTCTGACTTCCTGTGGCCTGCAAAATGTATAAAAAAAGTGCTTTTGAGGTCTGCCTCAGTTTAAAGAGAGGAGCAGTGAAAGCATCTGGCCTCCCACACAGCATTGTCTAGATGGAGAGGGGGGGTGTGGGGCATGCTGCCATAGAAGCCCTGCAGTCATGCAGAAAGGGCCAAAGCAGTGGGGCAGCGATAAAGAAGCAGAGGCTGATAATGCACCACACATCTTGGTATCGACCCATATTCTTAACTTCTAGGTGTTTATTTTGTACTAAGCTGGATTTTAGTCTTCATATGCACGTTTGCCTTCACTGTCTGGGATGTGAATGAGTCAGCTGGGAAATATGTCTGAGTCACGTCACAGGCCTCCAAGGGAAACCGGAGCCTTAAGAGGCAAGTCCGTGGGCCGACCACACACCGACTCTCCCTGTGCATCAGGAGGACCAGAGATGAACCTCATCCCAGAGCCACAGTTCAGCCTCCTAGTTAACGAGGTTCTCACTATGGGTTGGTGTTGTCACATGGCAGTACTGCATCCAGACTTGAATATCCTCATGTAGTCAGTGAAACGTTACTGTTACAAGTTCTTTGTCCTTTTGCAGCAAACTGTCAGAAAACGGATTCCTGGACAGCACTTCCCCTTTGCTGCCTGCCGCCTCAGTTTCCTCACCATTCTGAGCACTTTAGGTCTAAATCCAGGGTGTTAAGGGCCACACTGGGTTGTGGCCTTATTCATCCCTGCTGTCCCCTTCTGTACATAATCTCATCTCCTCTCCTGACAGAGGTACAGGATATGTGGCATCATGTGCCAAGTTAACATTTGCACTGTGTTTGTTTCTCAGGGTTCTGAATGAGGGGAAGGAGCGTCTGATCCAGGGCTGTGAGGTCATCCAGGCCACACCGTATGGCCGCTGTGCCAACGTCAACAACAGCTCCGCCACCTCGCAGCGCATCTTCATCACCTTGCGCCGAGCACTGCCCGTCCAGCCACAGAACTCCCTGGCGGTGACGGACATCTGCGTCATCATCACCAGCAAGGGCGAGACGCCACCACACACCTTTTGCAAAGTGGACAAGAACCTCAACTGTGGCATGGTAGGTCAGATTGTCATGTCTGTTTGTGTCTTTGGCAGCATCACATCTAATAGAACAAAGGTGTAACGTGTGTGTGCCTTGTCCTGAACCTTCCAGTGGGGCTCCAGTGTGTTCCTGTGTTACAAAAAGTCAGTGTCTGCCTCCAATTCCATCAGTTTCAAAGCTGGTGAGTGAACGTCTGATATTGTCTCATGACTCACCGTGGAAATGTTGCATTTTGCTCATAATATCATCACGTCTTCAGCTGTCGGTGTCTCCTGTTCCAGTTCTTTGTCTCCCTGTTGTCATTTTATGGCTTTCATTGCTTATCACCATTATTAATGCAGCACTTGATTCATCAGCTTTTACCTCTGCTGCGTTTCAGATGAGTCATTTGATGGCTCACCTGCTACAGTTATCCCACCTGGTGCCATAGCTGCTGATGAGGACACTTACATTAGTGAATAGATCTGTCAGACATCTGTATTTCTAAACAGAAAACTGCTTGAAATAAAACATGGCTGCATTCATTTAGAACAGATTAGAATGTCGCAGTTACTTTAATGTTATTGTTCTGCACAGTAGACAGTAATTATTGGCTGTTATTAGGGATGTATGAAAAAGAATTAAGAAGAAATGAAAGCATCTCTAAAGGTCACTGTGTGTAGGGGTGGTTAGTGAGTATTGTCTGAAACAAAGAGGCCATAGTCGTGGACGCTCAGGAAAAGAAAAACGAAAATATTCTTGGTAAGTCAAACCTTTGAAACAACCAGGTAGTAAGTGAAGTATGTTCAGTAACGTGTTGACTCTGTATCTGATAACTATAATGATGACTTGTTAAAGCTGATGAGCTAGTGTGTGAGATTTTCATTCCTGTTTTTATTTAACCAGGAAGTCCCATTGACATTTTAAACCTCTTTTACAAGGGAGACCTGGCCAGAATGGCAGGATTTACAATACCACACAGCCACATAGTAACGTTACAGTCACGTAAAGAGGCAGCGACTACAACTTGTTTAAAATGCACTTTGAGCATTGCAGAGGAACATGAGACAGATGTCTTAAATTTGGTCGATGTGTCCAGTTCTCTCTGTAAATTGTTCCAAGTACTGGCAGCAGAGAAACTCTTTTCCATCTTCGTCTTAGCGCACAGACTTGTGAGCTGATATGTGTCCTGTGATCTTATTGTGGTTTGACAGAGAACTTCGAACGACGACATCGAGTTGAAATGTCGACTGACTTGCTCATAATTTCAACTTTCTTTGAGTATTTTTATTTTTGGCTGAAAACCGCCTCCGTACATGATGTTAATTGTTAAAAATGCTTTCTAGCAACAGTAGTAAATCTAAATGTTAGTAACTGTTTATTACAGTTTGGTGACTGAACCAGCATGGTCTTTGAAAGGGTCATTGTGCCACATGCGTATAATCAGTGTTGACATATACACACACCCATGCACGTCACACATTCTGGCTCTATCTTTTCTGGCCAGCGTTTTCCTGAGAAGCAGACAACGGCGCATCCTGCCCCGCCCATTATTTGTGAGTCTGTAGTCTAGTTTGTGTAAGCACAAGAATGCATGTGTCTTGTCAGAATGACGTCTCACCCGGCAACGGGTTGCACTGAGGAGCGGAACAATAACTTCCTGAAACAGACTGACTTTTGATCTGAAGTAGAGGAAACCGAGCTCCCTGTGTCTCAGAGACATGTGTTTAGTTCCTCCAGAGAAACAAAACCTGTCTAGGGGTTTAAGTTACTGTTGTATGTGGAGACTAGCACAGAAATAGTTAAAGTCCATCATTTTACAGCCATAATCAATGTTTCCTCTCACCCTCCAGGTCTAATCTTCCGTTATCCTGAGGAGGACTATGATTCTTTTCCTCTGTCAGAGTCGGTCCCTCTGTTTTGTCTGCCCATGGGTGCCAAGATCGAGTGCTGGGCACCAAACACACGTGATCCTCTGCCCGTCTTCTCCACGTTTGTCTTAACAATCTCTTCAGGTGAAAAGGTGAGAAGCAGCTCCCACGAACAAGCTGCCCAGTAGAGTTTTGTGAACTGCTTGGGTCCATCTAAAACTCCAGCCGGTCTCCTGAAGGCGTAGCTCACTGTGTTTGTCCATGTCTGGGTGCAGGTGTATGGATCAGCCATCCAGTTCTACGAGCCGTACCCGGTGGACCTGCTGAGCGAGAAGCAGAAGATCCAGCTGGGCCTGGTCACCATGGTGGAGAAGAAGATGATCCCCAACCGGCTGGTGAACACCAACAAATGCATCTGTCTGCTCTCCCGCTGGCCTTTCTTTGAGTCCTTCCGCAAGTTCCTGATGTTCCTCTACAAGCTGTCCGTCTCAGGCCCGCACCCGCTGCCTATTGAGAAGTAAGTATTCACTTGACTGTTTGTGTTGGGCACATAAAGCACTGTGTGGACGTCAAAGCTGACGTCTTGATATGTCTCCACAGGCACATCTCGCACTTCATGCACAATGTGTCATTTCCTTCCCCTCAAAGACCCAGAATCTTGGTCCAGGTGATTTTATTTCCTCCTTTTATTTTTTAATAAAAGCCAATACAACTATACCTTAATATGTGTATATTTCTATTTTGTTTCAGTATTATTGACATGACATTCTATTCCTCCAGCTCTCGGCACATGACACCTTGATCCTCTCCCAGCCCGTGTGCACACCTTTACCCCTCAGGTACACCGCGGTTTGCAGTGTTAACATAATGGTTCCTCTACAGAACAAACAGATGGTGACAAATGAAAGGAAAATCAAAACAAGCAGAGGTCACTGGTTATTCAGCCAGTGATTTTCTTCATTGTTTTATCTTTTTATTCACAGAATGTCAAACATTTGGAAAAAGTAGTTTCTTAATTGTCTTATTGTAACAAATCCAACGATATTCAGTGTATACACACACACATCGAGTTTCCATTTCAAGCTCAGTGTAGCTACTTTGTCTGAAAGCAAAACAGCTGAGCAGCCTGAAAGAAAACAACAGTGTATTGATCCGGGAAAAAACCAGACACATTCATTCATGTTGTATTTTACTTTATCCACTGCCACACTGCAAACTTCTGAAGGATGCCTAACTGTCACGTCGGTGTTAAAGCTACCACAGCCCGCCGGTTGCTGTTCAGCTTACTGTGACCTACTACTGCTGCTGTTGTGACAAACATGAATGTTGAGAGTTACAAAGGCTTTCAGTGGTCGCGTTAGATACAGTGTGATAGCGTGGGCAAACAGGGGAACGGCATTAGCAAACAAACTCTTGGCAACACTGACCAAATGACACTTAATGGGTTATGATCTTAACTTACAAATAACTGATTTCTAGTTAAAAGGTCATTTGAGCAACAATGCTCTTTGCTCCTTGTTCTCCTTTTACTTTCCTTTTTGGCGTCTGCCTGAACCTGTCGTTGTCCCTCCCTCCCAGTGGGGCAGACTACGGCACTCTGCTGATGAATCTGGGCTCGGACAACTGCGCCACTCTGCTGCACTTTGTCCTGCTCGAGAGCAAGATCCTGCTGCACTCGCTCCGGCCCGCTGTGCTCACCGGAGTGGCCGAGGCTGTGGTGGCTGTGAGTAGGAGCCCAGTTTCCTGGAGTCAGGCTTGAAATATACATCAGAGTTGTGAGCTCGGTTGGATTTTAGCAACAGCTGCGTAAATTGTCGCTTTTGGACACAGTCTGTGGTTGTAAAATAAGATTAAAGTATAGTAACGTCACAGAAAACTTACTATGACCTGTTTTCACAATGTAAAAATGAGCTGTAGGACAGGCAGAAATGTCTTTGGTGTCCCAGTTATAAAGTTAAGGTCCACTGTCTTTCCTGAGGTATAAGATGAGACGTGAAGTCTCACACACTAACATCCCCATGGCATTAAAATAGGTGGCTAGAAGTTCATTTAAATCCTTTTTAGGTGCTTACATTAAGCCATTAACAGCCAGACCTTCACTTCACTGATGTGCAGTTCTGTTTCTGTGGGAATGAAAGAATAACATTGTCAGTAAACAGATCCTCTGTTTTGCATAAAGTCCTCTAATAACGGTGGCCAAGACCCAACTGTTTACTTTAAGAGTATCTTTGCTACTGTCTTGGTGTATAATTATGGATGAAGCTTTCTTCTGGGATTAACCAGCTGTAGGGAGGAAAAGACGTCATGCAAAAATAAAAGCATTAATTATGAGACAAACACGGCTTGTTTCAGAGTCATTCAGCTGTATGTTAGGATGAACCCTCAGTTTCCACCTTAACCAAGTGAAGTCATTATGAATTAGTGGCTAAACATCCATCCATCTACCCCTGATCTGTATATACCTTTAATCCTGAAGAGGGTCATCAGGGCCGGGGCCAGTCCCAGTGACAATGATCACGACGTGTTTTATCAGCTTAGAAATATTGTGTTTGTTGTTATTTGTGACTTTTGTGAAGATCAGGTCACTTTTCCTGACCAAAACCAGGAAACTACAAACAGTGCCATTAGTTTTTTCTTGCGACTGTAGTACCACCAAGTACTGCTTGGTTGTGTTGACCCTGCTTCTCCCACTTGTCTCTCCTCAGATGATCTTCCCCTTTCAGTGGCAGTGTCCCTACATCCCCCTGTGTCCACTCTCTCTGGCAGGCGTCCTCAACGCTCCTTGTCCATTCATAGTGGGCGTGGACTCCCGCTACTTTGACCTTTACGACCCCCCGCCGGATGTCGTCTGCGTGGACCTGGACACCAGCACTATCTACCTGTATGCTCTGACACTAAAGCCACGTGACCACCTGCCTTGTGCCGCACATTCACAGCTCACAGCTGATAAACCAAGAGCACACATCATGTTTTGGTGCAGGTCTCTTGCTATTTTCAGCTAAATAACTCCGTTGTGTTGTGTGTTACAGGTCTGATGACAAGAGACACAGCAACTGGAAGAACCTGCCAAAGAAACCATGCAAGAGTCTCATCAACTCACTGAGCAGCCTGCGCCACCAGCTGACCACTGGTATGAACAGCAGCTAAAAAGTAAAGCAGAAAGTGGTAGGAGTGGACAAAAAACCAGGAACACCTTGAAATATCATGTATTTAAATGTAACAATGGCCACAGAGCTAAATGTTTAATCTAAAACCACTTTCATCGAGGTTGCAGTACTAGCAGGGCTGCTGTAATAGATTACGTTGTATGTACTATTTTTATATGTAAAAATAAAATAATATTATTCATTAAAATAAGGTAAACATAAAGCATAAAACGAACTATTAAAAGAAACTCCAGTGTAAAATAAAAGTTAGCTCTTTTTAACCAATAAAAGCTTAAAGCTCTATTTCTTTTTACAACTTTATTTTAAAATCATAAACATCTGTTATTTCTGACTTGTCTATAACCTTTTGCACCAGTTTGTCAGTTTAAGACTCCATAGTTACAGTGTTAATCAAAGGAGTCTTTAATAAATTTGACCTTTTGTTTGTGTTTTAGTTTCAGCGCATCAAACGACACAAGAGGTCTCAGCGGTGGACATGACCCCCATCGAGGCCGACTTCACCTGGCACAAGAAGAAGACAGCCCTGGAGATGGAAATCCAGGAGGCCTTTCTACGCTTCATGGCTTCCATCCTGAAGGGCTACCGCTGCTACCTCAAACCCATCACCCAGGCGCCCTCTGAAAAGGCCACGGCCGCAGACTCCCTCTACGACCTGCAAGGTAAACACGAACGTTATGTGGAAGGACACGCAGCTTATAGGCAGCCTGATGCTGTGGGACCTGATTGGTGGCAGCTTCTTGGCTTTGTCGCTCATCCATAATTTACAGCCTGAATACAGATAGCTTCACCCAGTGCTTAATTTTATTGGCGTTGCTATTCAGGGAGCATCGGAGGAGTCACTATTGTCAGAAATCAATCACGTGTCTCATCGGCTATGATAAGAGTTCACTAATGCTTGTTGCTTCGTTTAGCTTCACTGTTTTTTCAGGTTTCAGTAGAGAGAGTGAAAGAAAAAGCTCCTAACTGCATATTTTACCATGTTTCCAAATAGCGGCACGTTGATCTGTTGAAGGTTTCTCAGGAACAATAAATGCATTGAATCCTAAAGGAGAACCCTGAGATTCAAATGTGTTTTTACAGTTTTCTCTTTTAAATGAATACAAACAGTTAAATCCTTCAGGTTCTTTATATTAGTAAAATGCAAAGTCAAGAAAGACAGCAGATTTCAGCCAGCTTTAGAAACGATACCACACACTTCCATGCCTTCCTACAGGGTTTCTCAGAAGCAGAGACCGCGCCCACCAGAAGTTTTACTCCCAGCTCACCAAGACGCAGATCTTCATCCGCTTCATCGAGGAGTGCACCTTCGTCAGCGACAAGGACACCGGGTTGGCCTTTTTTGACGACTGCGTCGAGAAGGTGATTGTCAGTCCAGACTCCAGTCTTATGTTTTCTTTTTGTTCTTCCTGCCGAGGTTTTTCCACAAACAAGCCTTTGTTTTATGTTGTTTCACTTGTCTGCTGGAAAACTAAGGAAGCCATGATTTCCTCTGATTCATTCTGTTGCCTTTGCTCTGTTTTTTATTCTTGCAGCTTTTTCCCTCTGATAAAATCACAGACAAGGGCACCAAGGTAATCGCTTACACTCGCACCTTGTTTTTTATGTTTGATTAAAGATTTGATAAGACACCTCCACTTTCTCATTTTGATAAATGCATTCCAAAGGGAGTGTGGAAGTTTCCTCCTGCTTTTCTAACCTCAATCAAATCAGCAGCTTTGACCACCTACCTGGAAATTGTGATATGCTTGTAGTTGTTTACTTCTCTGCAGTCAGTCAGTCAGGAACTGGCCGGCAGACCGTGCTGTTTCTAAAGCTCAAGACAGCGTTGAGTATCACTAATGCTCTGGATGTGATCCTCGCTGCAGGTTGAAGGAGAGTCGTCTGAGGATACGAGACTGTTGGAGCTGGACGAGTCTCAAAAGAGTGAACACACCGTCTTTGTCATGCCCCCCGAACCCCCAGCTAACAACGGACCTGAGCCTGCTTCGCAATACACGTATGTCTTGTTCAGCTGTGGTGGATAAAAACTTCGCTATATAAGAAACAGTGTGACAGTGTTAACCGTCCTGTGTTGGAGTATTTAAGTGTTTTCAGTTAAACTCTTGTTTCTCGCTGCACAGCTATAAAGGTTTTCCCAGACTGCAGATAGATCTGTTTGACCGTCAAAGAGCGTTACGGCCAGCGCTGAGCAGCAGAGCAGCAGGGGCCAGCCTGTCCAGCAGCCCTGCCCTGCTGGGGAAGAGGACGAAGCAGGTGTGTACATGCTCGCACGGTCACTCTTAGCAGCAGCAGTAACCTTCTCCTAGCACAGGATAAGGGCCGGGTGGTGGCGTGACTTTAACCTGTGGGTAAACTGAACCGTCTGCACCATCTAACAGGAAATTAAGCTCGCCTACAAGATGGCAAAGCGTTTCTACTCGAACCCACCGCTGTGGGGCCGCTGTCTCTTCAGCCACTGCTACAGCATATGGTTCATCTGCCTGCCAGCAGGAGTGCGACTGGCCAAGTCAAAGAGCCGCGCCATGCAGCAGGCCTACAACGTCCTCTTGAAGATGAGGACCACTGAGGTGGAGGCGCTGGATGAGGTACAGTCACATGATGTATGAGAGATATCTGGGCCTTTTTAAATCCAAGGCTAATGAATGTTTCCATTTCTCTGCTTTTAGGTATGTTACCGGGTGGTGATGCAGCTGTGTGGTGTGTGGCAGCTTCCGGTTATGGCTGTCCGAGTCCTGGTTGAGATGAAGAAGGCTGGAATACAGCCCAACGCCATCACGTATGGCTACTACAACAAGGTAAACCAATTTCTAGTGTGCAGAAGGCTCACCTGCACGCTTAAAGGATTCAGTTTGACAGATGATCTGTTTGCTCTGCAGGCTATCTTAGAGAGTCCATGGCCGAGCCGAAACCGCAGCGGCCTCTTTATGTGGACCAAGGTTCGGAATGTGCTTCGAGGAGTGGCCCAGTTCAAGCACGCCCTGCACCGTACATCTTCCAAGAAGGGACCCACACTTGGTACCACAGGTGAGAATGCTACAGTATGATAGGGCTGCAGAATGGGATGCATATCTGAATTTGTTTTTTTGTTTTTGTTTTTTTGCAGCAGTCTGTTTCCTTGTTGTCTTACTCACGTTTTTCTTTCTGTGTCTTTACATGGATCCATCAGTAGGAGGGTCAGCAGTCACTGACACAGACCATTTGAGTCATGGAAGTGCTGACAGCTCCAGTGAGGTCAATGGTGAGGAACATAACCTGTTTGCCCACAGTCACAGTATGGGAGATGCAACAGACAACCACTGTAGTACAGGTACTGACTCCCCAAAGCTGCACATCTCAAACTGTAAAACCTGAGAGTCAGAAATGACAGATGTCTTTATCAGTAGCTTAATAATGGAGTGAGCTTGTAAAAACTAAAGAAAAACATGTTTCCTTTGATCATATCTTGTTTAAAAGTAGACTTTTGTGAATAAACTGATTTGTGTGACTGTGCGATCCACAGAAAAGCAGTCTGATCAAGGCTATGGCTCCAAGGATGAGATACACCAGGAGCTGACTGAGCCTTTACTCCCAGCTGTCCTGTCCACTGAAGACAGAAACAAGGCGAAAACAGAGCATCATGGTAAGAGGAGCTGTTTCTGTTCTCATACGCTGCACGTGCACAAAACCTCCATGTTCTTCTTGTACACTAATGTTGATGTGTTGACTCTGCACTACTGTATATACCCAGGAGGCGACAGTGTTGGCTCAGGGGACTGTGACGGAGCAGTAGCAGAACCCTCCAGTCCTGCTGATGTGCTCCCATCTGTTCCTAGTATTGTGAAGCTGTCTACAGGGAGCTTTGATGGTGAAACAGGTGAGGAGGAAGAGGAGGTCTGAGTGAAGTGGTTCAGCTTTAAGTTTAATTACTGCAAATTAAATCACACATTCTCCTACATGTACATATTCTACAGGTACAGGGAAGCTGTTCAGGAGACACAGCAAGAACGACAGTGCGCCCTTCCCTGATGACGACGCCTCGCTAGCAGCAGGAGATGGAACCAGCCAGCCCCAGCAGCAGCCTTTGCTGAAGAAGTCCTTTGCTGAACGCAGCTGTAGCTTCAGTGCCGAGAGCCGGGCTAGAATGCTCCAAGAGAAAGGTGTGGACCACATGGCCAGCCAGATGGGAGCTGATGCTCGTATCCTGGCTGCAGCACTCTCTGGTGGCCAAAGCCCAACCCCCAGAAGTGTGCCCACAGCACTTAAAGACCTGGAGGAGGAGCCTGAAAAGGACCTGACACTTGGGAAGCTACCAGAGGAAGAGAGGCCACGACAAGAAGGGAAGCGAGATACTAAAGCCGTGGAGGGGACTGAGGTGAAAATGGAGGTTCAGGACAGGAAGCCCACTGAACCACAAGAGGATGAGTCTGGCATGCGAGGTGCGAACCTGGAGAGGGCGGACGTGGAAGTGGGTGCCGACCCACTTTCTCTCCTGGTGTCAGAGAGCGAAGAGTCAGCCTCTGTCACCAGTCAGGAGCCTGCACGCTCCATGCCGGCAGTGGTGTCCCGCAACCTGGCAGAGGAGATTGAAATGTATATGAGCCTGCGAAGCCCCCTGGGGGTCAAGTCCTCCAGCATGGAGCTCCAGCAGACCCTAGGAGACTCCACAGATGCCCCACAGCCCACACAGACTGTGGAGCGGAGGTCCAGCCTCCCTGTGCCTCAGGTTAAAACTCCAGCCAGCTCTCCACATGATACCCCCAAACGCACTCCCCCGACTGTTACTCGCTCTAAGACCTTTGCTGCAAAGACAAAGACCCCCTCCAGTACCACGGCTAGCCCAGGTGCTCGATCATCCTCACTGACAGCGCTGGTCAAATCCTCACAGGGAGGCTCTCTGGGCTCAGTCATCAACACTATTTCAGGCATCAAGATGGACACCCTGTTGTCAGGACCTAAGATTGATGTGCTAAAGTCTGGCATGAAGCAGGCGGCAAATGTGGCCAGCAAAATGTGGGGGGCAGTGGCATCAGCGTACTCCTACTCAGATGATGAGGTGAGCATTGCTACAATTGTTGTTAGGATATTTGAAACATAGAGGTGATGCTCATCGTTTGTGGCTCACAGAAAGCACCTGAACACAGTTTTTAAACTGCAGTGAAGATGTAAACAAGAGCAGTAACTTTTCTCTGCAGGATGAGCAACCTCAGGGCGATGGTGGCTTCCCAGCTCATCTGGATGAACACGTGTTAGCTGAACATGACATAGATGAGAGTCATGAAAGGGGGGGCATCCCAGGTTTGGTGGCCAACGGTCTGAACCAGAGCTGCACCAGCCTGGGCAGCAGCAGTGGCAGCAGTGACACGGGCCGAGGGACCCACCAGACCTGTAAGCAGTATGAATATGTGAGGAAGTGGAAAGGAAGGGGCTTTGTGAGGTCAGCAGGTGAGTGCCGTCAGCCATCAAAGCCTGGTTTTGTCTTTATCTGCAGACCCAGCTCTAGCACGAGCAGGCAGGGGCCCCGACTCTGAGCAGAGCTCCTCACATCACGCTTCCTCCTCAAGCATCTTCCAGAACTGTGCACTGGAGGTCAGACATGACTGACACAAACAACCACTGCGGTGCTGCTGTGCATGCATTACCAACAAGTCCAGTGAGTAACTGGGGGGTTGTGTTTCCCTGCTGACAGGTGCTGATGTCCAGCTGCTCTCAGTGCCGCTCCTGTGAGGCTCTAGTGTACGACGAGGAGATCATGGCGGGCTGGACGGCCGACGACTCCAACCTCAATACCAGCTGTCCTTTCTGTTGCACAGCCTTCCTTCCCTTATTGCACGTCGAGTTTCATGACATGCGCACAGTAACTGGGTAGGGATCTGTTGCCTTGTGTGTCATTGCTTTTCCTGTTTTATTTTAAAGTGGTGTCGCAGCTCTCCTCTTCTCTCACTCTGTCACCCTGCTCGTCTCTGTCAGATAAAGATGATTTATAAAGTTTCCTCTTAAGTTGAAAAAACTGTTCCTAAGAAATGCAGATTGATTCTCCTCCTTTCAGGTTCTACATGAATCCCAGTGCCTCAGGAGACAGTATCCACGGCAGCAGTAACCAGCCCACTGCCAGCAGTTCAGCTGACATTAAGACACCAGATCTTATCACTTTCCCTGAAGAGGAACCTAAGACAACTCCAGAAAACCACTCTGGACCACAGAAGAGGTAGACGCCAAACAGATGTGGACAAAAATGATGATGTTTTTGAGAATAGACTGAATCTGCTCCAAGAATCAAACTGTGTGAGTCTTTGCCTTTTGTGTTTCTAGTCTGATTCCAGAGCCGGTGCAGTCTGACCCCCTGGGCCTCCTGGAGCACCAGGCAGCAGGGAAGCAGCAGCGATGCAGCGGGACATCGCTGACGCGCAGCAACAGCGTTGGAGGTCCCCTGCAGAGCCTGGACTACTCCCAGAGACCTGGACATGCCGTCTCCACCACCAGCCTGCCCTGCAGCCTGCAAGAGGTGTCGGTCAGTGCCACATGTTTCTATAATCTTACCCCCGCCGCTGTTAAATACTGCAGTGAAATTCAATGAGTGTGTGTGTGTGTGTGTGTGTGCGTGTGTCAGGATGGCATAGGTACCAAACGCCCGAACCCCAAGCCCGTGTCTGTACCGTACCTTAGCCCCTTGGTGCTGCGCAAGGAGCTGGAGACCCTGCTGGAGAACGAGGGGGATCAGGTAGTACTCCCATTACCCACTTACTGTGACAGCGTGCAGGCGGCCACACATCTGACAACGTCTCAGATGTTTGGCCGCCTGTCTCATTCCACCTTGTCTTGGTCCATCCAGGTGATCTACACCCACAAGTTCCTCAGCCAGCACCCCATCATCTTCTGGAACCTAGTGTGGTATTTCCGTCGCTTGGACCTGCCCACTCACTTACCTGGTCTCATTCTCACCTCTGAACACTGCAACAATGGAGTACAGGTTGGGGGCTTGTTTCTTAGTCCTACAAGCCTGATGGAGCAAGCTCATGCTTCCCCACACAGTATCTTTTTAAATACAGCTGTTAGTTACATAGTACCATACTGGCAGTGTTGTAACTATAAGGTTTACGTTTGCAGCTGCCCCTGACGTCACTGTCCCAGGACAGTAAGCTGGTGTATGTCCAGCTCCTGTGGGACAACATCAACCTGCACCAGGAGCCTGGAGATCCCCTCTACCTGCTGTGGAGGAGCTTGTGTAAGTGCACGCACACACACACATCTCAGCCCTGGTGACACTTAAAATGGCGCACACTCAGAGCCGCTGTGTGTGGAATTAGCATGTTGGTATAGCATCTTTTAACTTAATTCTAATAGCAGTTTTTATTTTAAGGAAACCAAAGTCAACAATTCTAAAACCATACATGTATTATTCAGTGGAAAACAACCTTCATTAACTTGTTCTGCATGGTTTATAAAGTAAAGATGTCTGCCAGTGTTGATGTATGCTTGTAATCCTCAGTGTTTTACTCAGATAAACAGTCACTCAGATTGTGGCAAGAAAGGTTCATGAACTTGTTGCAATACCATCATTGACCAGAAGAGGTCAGACGTAGGTTAGGTACCTAAAGGATGTGACACTACAGCAGGCATTCTGATGGTGTGTGTGTGTGTGTGATTCCCAGTGGAGAAGAAGGGGACTTTGGCACCAACAGACCACCAGGAGATTCGAACTCTGCTCAACACGATTGTCCGCAACATCCAGACCAACGACGTCTACGGACCAATCAACCTGTTGATCCGAGAGCTCAAACGGCGCCCAGAAGGGGTCAAGCGACAGAGGTGAGTCCTGTCCTTCCTGTTTACTTTTTTGGTTCAAGGTTTATCTGCAGTGTTTTCTACTCATTTAGTGTCAATGAAAACACACCTCATGTCTCATTTATGTGTTCTCTCAGGAGTATCTATAGAGAAATACTGTTCCTTTCACTGGTGGCCTTGGGACGGGAGAACATCGATGTCGGTGAGTGAGAGTACTTTAACAAATGTGCAAATGGTTTTGCATTTCTCACGGTCTCTAAAAAGTAAAAAAAAAGAAAGTGATAAATCTTCCCAGACATGAGAGACACCCTCACATCCAGTCCCTCTGACTCTGGGACGTGTCCCTCCCTCTCTTGTGTACCTGCAGAGGCCTTCGACAGGGAGTACCAACTGGCATACAAGGAGCTCAGCCCTGAGCAGCTCAAGTCTTTGCACCGTATCGACCAACCGCCCACCCCCAGCGTCCAGTGGTGCCTTAAATGTTTTGGAAGCCCCTTCATCTGACCACCTGCAGCAAGGAGACTAAATCTGACTGGACACAGGAGGACAGACGGAAGGAAGTAGTGGCTGGTGGCCTGGGCTGTGAACGGAAAAGGTTTCTAGTGAAGCACCTCCAGTTGCACAAACATGGTACTTCTTCTTCCCCTGTCCTGGAAGATACCCTCGGTCTGCTTTGCTACAACCTCCATATGCTGTTCATAGTTTTTTCCAGGCAGCTCTCTGCAGGTTTGTCACCTGCAGAGAGCTGCAGTGACTCTTTGGGGACTAGTCGAGGTGAGTTTCTTTACAGATGGTGTATAGAAGGAGTCATCCCTGTGGTGGAGATGTTTCTGTGTTTCCTGTCTCTTAGGCTTTTGCCCACTTTGCCTAAATGTGTCCTAACTCTCCTCAGATGAGATCAGTTGTTTGCGACTGTGTACAGACCCTGATTGTTCCCACGTGCACTTTTCTTAAAAAGAAAAAAGTAACTCGTGTCCACCTGTGTTTTTGTACATAGGATTTTTTTTTTTTTGGTTTTTTTACTTGGAGGAAATCTGAACCCAGAGTTGCCCATGTTTTTCAGAGGCAGCGAGTCTCGATGCCTTGACTGTTTGTGTCTTAATGAATATTTCATTTTGCATGCACAGGTTCAGAGTGAGGCTCTGTGTACGTATGTGTGGCATGTAAATGGGAAAATGCTGTCAATGACAATCACTAACTATATCAATCACTAAAACTGCTTCTCAACATTCCTCATGCCCTGCAGTCCACTGTAGCTTTAAACGCAGCCATCATGTGGGAAGGTGTGCGCCACCGACTCCCATACGCTGTCAGGGAAGACAAACGGCAGTGTCACACTCATCAGTCCAGCTTCTGGTTTTAATAACTGCATTTTTAACAGTAACCTTCTGTATGTGTTCAGCTAACATGCCTTATTGTTAGGATACATTAGAACTGCTTACTCTAGCATAGAATGAACCATTAGGGGGTTTTAAATTGGGTACAGGATGGCTTTTTATGGTTTACACACAGTAGCTTTGACTTACAAAGGGTTTCTTCAGGACTGGTGATGCTGTGTCAGGAAGAAAGCCTTTGACGTGACGTTCAACTCAATGAAACGGCCAAAACAGGTGAAGCACTGTGATCGACAGTTGGGAAATGGGTGTAGATAGTCCTGTTGTAGACTAGGGAGAGTGATGCTGACTTGTACAGATGACATAATGTTGTAAAATATTGAATTTGCACAGATTACAACCTAACCCAGGGTGAGGATGAGCTGAGACCACCTCAGACTATTAACATACAGTAGTTGTTCCTCCAAAACAAAAAGAAAATCCTGATTATTTATTTTTGTATTCTTGAAAAAGATTGCAAACAGTGTAGTAACTTTAGTAATGCATTTTTATTACTAACAGTGCCCTGTTCCCACCACGTACTGACTAAATATGCCCCCCTTATGGCAGAGGATGTACAGAAGAGACTGTTCTTTAACAATAGATTAAATGATCTTAGTCCTGTGGGAAGGAATTGAATGTCTACACTTAAGCTCGCTGCAATAAATGAGTTCGTGAACTGATTGAAAACAAAATGTGTGTTGTTGGGGATTTGTGTTATGGTCAGATTTGACAGCCTGCAGCATGTCGCAGGTCTGACACCATTCTCTTTTTCACCATTCACATGAAACCTTTGACACGTTCACCTACCTGTCATAGGTTTTGCCTAAATGAACAGTGAGTGTGAGTCTCACCTGTCACTGTCAGCACGTTTTACTGGATTTACAACACTTTTATTCAGCTCAAACAAAATGAATATATTATTTATGTGCCTTAAATAATGGTCAGTCCAACACCAGCTATGAGACTGATCTGCTTTTACGGTTTCCAGGTGAAAAAGGTTTCCAGAGGTTACTCAAAGGTCTGCCTGGGCTTTTGATAAAAAAGTATCCTTCCGCTGATGGCAGAACCGCATCACTGAGTTTGCAGTACGCGCACGAATATCGTCATTATAAAGGTGCACTGTCAGGTGTGTGTGTTTTGTGGTGAAGAGCTGAGGTGTTGGGGCAGGTGAAGGTCGGGGAACGTCTGAAGACAAGATGCCGGTGAGGCGGATTAGAAACGCGGGAAGTGCCCAGGATAAAGAGCAGCAGAGCCGGGAACTGCGGAAGGCCACACTGGCGCTTTTCATCCAGCAGTTTGAAAAAGAAGGTCTGAGCTGTTCCCCGTCCTCTGGCTCCCGTTTCACCGTCCTCAACGTGCTCACCTGTTTTCCCTTTGCAGCGGAATAGCGCATGAAAGAGCTGGAGGCCAGACTGGAGAACACGTTGGCCACAGTGGACAAAGTGTTTCAGGTGGAGCTGATGAAGATGCCGCCTCCTCTTCGGAGCGCGCGCATTGGGGATTTAATTAGCGGTGAGTCCTCGGTTTATTCTTTGCCAGCCGTGATTTATAGCTCGTTAATTCTTCTGGGACTCATTCATCTATTAAACTGTCTTTTGCGTCAGAGGAGGAGATCTCTGCCAGTGAGGTGTCAATCGCCTTGAAGGTGAGTGCACGTAGGTTGACACGCCTGCGCACATCTACAGGTGTCTGTGTGGCCGGGTCTAATTTTCGTCTCTTGCAGAATGAGTGTCCCGAGATGCACCGGCCCCTGAAGAGGGTACCCAGTAAACGAGGTGCATGGCTCTTTTAGTAAACTAAACTAATTAACGGTTTGTCTCGACCATGAAACGCACAGTTTAAAACTGGAAATGAACTGGTTTTGTTGGAACCGTTGGTCCTTTCAGTTTTTGTAGTAAAACCGACTGCTGCTCCATCAGAACAGCCTCCACCAGTCCAGCGGGTCTCATCCAAGGCCTCCAAGGTAGGTGGTGTTAATGTGTGCAGTGAATACTTGGATATGGGTGGGGCTTTAAGGGGTGGGGTGGGCGTTTGGATCTCTAAGTATACCAAAGAGTACACTAGGCCCACGCAGCGTCCGTGCGTGGCTGCTCATCGTTGTCTTTTGCTTTAAGGGAGGAAATGGGAAGAAAAAGACCAGAACGTTAACTGGCAGCGCTGGAAGCCTCAGGTGAGGTTGGGTGGAGGGTGGTGGTGGGTGGTGGACTCGGTGTGCCCAGCTTTCTGCAGGCCCTGACGTCGCTGTTGGTTTCTACAGGGCTTCCTCACTTGCTCTCAAACGAACACAAAGCCTCCTGGACAAGAACAATGAGCAGACTGTAAGGACCAAACCTAGACTCAGGTGTGTCGCTGCCTTCAGAAGGGCAGGATCTTGTAACGGAGACTTTGCTTGACTTAACCTGTGATGTTTACTTCATTACTAAGGACAGGTTGTGTTAATCTTGGTGTTCCAGGTCAGTGTCTGCTGGTGATCTGCACTGTGCAATGCCAGGCTCTGCTGCACACATCACTGTCACCACCGCACAGGGACAGGTAAACCCTGGATGTGGCCAAGCCTTGGAAGACATTTGACTAAAGCCCTGGAGGAGACTGTCCACATTGCATTGATTATAGTTTTGTCAAATGCACATCTGGCTTTACTGGAAACGGTTTAAAACTGGACTGAATTGTTTTCAGGTGTCTTCTCTTCCTCTCTTGTAGGCTGTGTGCTTTTCTGAAGAGACCAAGGATGAGATCAACTTGGACTTGCTAGATGATGTTGCATGGTGCCAGATTCAGCAGCTCAAGGTAATCAGTGCTCATTTTTTACATTTCTTGAATGTCTGTCATTACAGGTCACTGAGAAAAGGCACTTGACAAAAGCATTTAATTCTGAAACACTGCTCCATCTTTCAGAATCTGATGGAACATCTGTCCAGGCGAAGCCGCAGCCAGCGATGAGTGAAGAATGCCTCATCACCAGAATGTGTGTTGGCTGTCTTGTTTTTAAAAAGTAATAAAGTATGTTATTCGGTGTAGAATGTCTAAAGTCTGACCAGTAGTTCCACAATCAGTGAGCCATGTGTAAAGCTGTGACCAGTAAACAAATGAGTTTTAAATACATCTAGCACAAATACAAGAGTCCTGGACTAAATCCTCCTTCCTGAAGGTGTTGATTGAACTGTGTGATAAGTCTTAATATCATCAAGGCTAAATAAACTCCAGCATGAGTAGGTGCAAAGTTTATGTAGAGACAAGCACATGATACATTGACAGAGGTTCCTGAAGTGATTGGAGCAAAAACTTTATTTTTGAAGTATAAAATAGCATAAACCATGGAGCTACATCAGCGCTCTACATCCTGTCTTCATCTCTGTTGGGAACCTAGTGACTCCATCTCTACCTCCATGGGCTCCTGCTGCTCTCGGTGTAGCTGTGTGGAGGCAGAGCTGGAGGACGGAGTAGCAGGAGTCTGCTCAGGAGGCATGCGGGGGTAGAAGGGACCCACCAGCCAGTTGAGCGGCGTGTTGTTGACCAA
>NW_018128535.1:44771-45862 GCF_001952655.1 Monopterus albus
TAGGCCCGAGTGGCAGAGCGGCTTCTCACAAAAATGAAAAGTTCAGCAAAAAATTCAAAGCGTGTCAGAACTTGTTTTTTCTTCTTCCCTCTTTCTTTAATCATCTGACAACCCCCTGGATTTATCCAGCGACCCTTTGGAGGGGCCAGGCCCCCAGGTTCCATCCAAACCTGCTCCAGATGTGATCAGACATCTGTCTGACTCTGAGATCCTGATCCTACACAGTTGTACTGTTTACTGTGACGTACCTGCCTCGAACAAGCTACAAGTGTCTGTGGCCTGATTGTGAAGCTGAAACAAGTTTGTGCTTCACTTTCAGCTGAGTCACTGCTAATGACACACTCACACACTCTCTGCTGTATTTACATATTTATATAAGAGTGTTGTCCTTCGTCCCTGGAGCTGCTTGAACCTTGAACCAGGCCGTCCATCACAGTGAGCATCAGGTCTCCATCATGACTTCAGAAACACAGTGTCCGACTGTAGCTGTGAGCAGAGAGCTGCTGCAGCAGGAAACAGGAAACTATGTACCCAGCAGCCCCCTGGCTCCGGGCTCCATTATGGTCTGGGGGAGACACAAGAAGACCTCACTAGTGAGGACGTTTCCTCCGAACAGCTCCTGCTCTAAACTTTATCAACACCGGCTCTGACAGACAGTAACGTGATGTGATGAACGGCCTGGTCTCCTCACACTGAGTCATGTGACACAGCAGCAGCCTGGAGGATGAGACAGAAGTTTGGAGAGATGAGGGAGAGAGAGGGAAGACCTGGCTGCAGCTGGTGAATGAGCTAACATCAGTTTAGTTGGCAAGTACTTAACCAGGTGTAGCCAGTCCTATTTCTACGTGGCTGTCAAGTCTAATTTCTGCATTGTGTCTTTAATGATGAGTTGCACACAGTGATTTGCCATCTCTCTGTTACACATCTGAAGGGCAGACAAAGACAATAGACTCCATGTGAATGAATGACACTTTATTATAGACTCAAGGTCCAAGTTCAAAAACAAAACAAAAAAAATGTTAAAAAGGAAAGAAGAGGAAACAACAATAAAAAGAAAACCCGAATAAGTCAACAATAAAATGATATTATTT
>NW_018128536.1:0-4920 GCF_001952655.1 Monopterus albus
CGTGTAGGTGGTATAGGCAAGTTCCCCATGGGATTCTCTTTGTCAGATTAATAAAGGGTGAGTGGTAATGTCTGTCACACAAATACAAAAGGACTGGATAAAAACAGTGGCTGGCAACAGATAAGAAGCACAGTGGCAGGGGAAAAATACAACACAAAACTGCACACTGTACCAAAAACCCAGTAAAGCAAAGAACAGTCCTCTTCAGCCACTCAACAAAAAAATTCTACTGATTAACAATGACAAAAAGAGCCCCATGGCAACAGCAGGCCAAGGCACAGGGAGGCAGAGGCTTGAACCATTAATCAAAACAGTTCAGACTTATCAACCAACTAGAACAGAGGCTTACTGAGCAGAGGAGGCGTAGGCAGGCGGCAAGTCAAACTGACAGAAAATGGTCTTGAATCAGGCAGGCAGAGATTAGTAATGCACAGCCGGAAAGTACTGGCGACAAGGATGGAGATCAGGGTGGATTAAATAGGCAGCGAAACAAGTTTCAGGTGGAAACAATCACCTAGGGTACCATGTATCACCAGTGATCAGTCACAGTGGACAAAGATGAATGGTGGAGCAAGAGAGAGAGCCGTACCAGAACCTAGAAGTGCTGCCAATTATGACAATATTATTCACACAATGAGCGACCCACTATGAGGTGGTGAGCCCTATGCTGACTGACCCTAATCCAGTCAATGACTATCTGCAGTGGTGGAAATGTACCATTTCTTGATTTTTGAAAAAAAAAATTGACTTAAAAATTGTTTTTTCAGTAAAAATCTAAATACTTTTGTCTTTGACTCTAACACTGGTACAATTCTTCAGCTAATCAGTGAGTCTCTAAAGAATAAACACATAAATGGCTGTCCACCAACGTTTACCATAAAAGATGTACAGTGCAGGTGATGGCATTCACTAAAGCTAAAGCTTGTAGTTGTTTTCATGCAAGTTATGATCTAATTTATACTCAGCAGTTTCATTTCTAACATGAGCAGTTGTGATATCACAATGACATGGCAGTCAGATTGTAAACAAACACTTAAAACCTGTTTCACAGATTTAAAAGAGAAAAGACACTTTTAGTAAAACGGTTCTAAACAGCTTTAAATTTGTGGTTTAACACTGACCTGCCATACTCATTGTAGCTGTAAAAGCTTCAAGTGTCTCTTCTAAATGCAGAATTATAACTTCTATGTTGTTACTTTTATGTTGCTGAAAACTCACTGGACTGAATATTTTATTGTTTTCACACATCAGCAATTAAATTGGTGCATAATATCTCATCATAACTGATGAGAAATATTGATCAGAATAAGTTGTAATTTTTGAAATTTACTTCAAAATGAGGGTAACATAGTGGAGCAGTAGTTACCACTGTGGCCTCATAGTAAGAAGGTCCTGGGTTCTAACCTGGCAGCCAACCAGGGCTTTCTCCCAGGCACATTTTCACTGCAGCTGTGAGCAGCTTCACTATTTCCGCTGCACTGTTATTTAGGTTAATTGATGACTAAATTGACTGTCAGCCCTATGATAGTCCAGGTGCACCCCACCTCTCTCCCATTGTCATCTGAGGTAGTCTCCAACCCCACCCAACCCAGCGCCCCTGCACCAGTCCTACTCATCATGATCAGCTAGTGAACATTTACATGTGGAACTGATTTACAGCTGCTGGATGACTCTGCTACAGGACACCAAAGGATTAGATCTACCTGTGTGGGTGATTTAGGCTGTGGTGGTCCAGGTGAGACAGGCTGAAGCATATTATTGGAGCTAGCATCCACATACATATTTGTCCAAATACAAACATGTAAAACGTACTGAAGTGTAAAACTCAAAGTCAGACTTGGTCACCTGAACAGCGAGGTGATATTCTACTGTCAGGTACCGACTCTGCTGTATATAACAACAACGGTGTTATATATTCACTAAACACACACACAAACACAGATGACAAAACACTGATGTTATACTGTATGTTCACTCACCAAACAGACAAAATTGTGCAGCAAAGAAAAAAACAATCAAAGTTACTATGAAGTTCAAACAGTTCAATGAAGTAAATTTTATTTATATAACACTTTTCACAGACAGAATCACAAAGTGCTTTACCAAGTCAAAAGATAATAAGACAAAACAAAATAGTAAAACATACATAAATATACATAAAACCTAAAAGCTACTCAAATAGCACAAAACAATTCATAAAAATGAATAAACCCAATCAATTAAAAAGCTGTCTAAATAAATGTGTCTTCAGCTGTTTTTTAAAATCATCGACAGATTCGGCCATATGTAAAGTCAAGGGCAGGGCATTCCACAGTCTTGGAGCTACAGCCTGAAAAGACAGGTCCCCCTGAGATTTAAAACAAGTTTTGGGACCACCAAAAGGGTCTGATTTAAGGAACGAAGAGTACGTTTGGGGGAGTATGGGGTCAACAGATCAATAATGTACTGAGGAACCTGCCCATGTAGTGCTCTAAATGTCAGCACAAAAATTTTAAAATCAATTCTAGCCTTGACTGGTAACCAGTGAAGTGAATACAAAACCAGAGTGATATGAGCTGTTCTAGAGGTTCCTGTCAGGAGCCTCGCAGCAGCATTCTGGACAATCTGAAGTCGATTTAAAGTAGACTTATTACAACAAGTAAAAAGAGAGTTGCAAAAATCAATACACGCAGAAATAAAAGCATGAACAATCATTTCAAGATCCAGGGATCCATGTGCACATGCTTATTTTGATACGTTAATGCATAATAAATTTCATATAGAGAAATATATCTTTTATTAGTCTTCTCTTTTCAAAAGAATGGACCTTTTTCCTCACACCTGAAAAGACTTCAGCCTGATTTAAGTCAAAATATACTTCAACTTAAGCAATATGCATGTATAGCCAGTACCGAAGACATTGTTATATATCACTACTAGATGATCTCTCACTATTGTGTTGTTTGTGGGTGATTTGGGCCATGGTGGTCCAGGTGAGACAGGCCGAAGCATGACTGGAGCTAGCATCTGGACTATCAGGTGGACTCTCATCTTCTGGTGGTGATGGGGTTCTCGCTAGTCGTAGTGGTCCTGAATCACTGAAGGGCAAGACAGAAACCACATGACATCAGACTCTTCTGATTGGCTGGCCTGTGCCAGTGCCTCTATTGCAGTTGCTTTGCATTCTACATTTTAATTTGGTGACATAGTGCATTTATGGTTATTATGAGACATACAGTAACGTGGACTTTGACTAAATGGGTTTATTATCTAAATGTCACTATTCTGCAGTTTGTGTCGTTTCCTCTTAATCAACAAACAAACTGGGGGAAGGAGTTTTCAGGTGGAGAAATTAAACAGGACAGGCAAACTCTTTGATGTTTACATGAGTGTCCTGTTCCTACGGTAATCATATTCACTTCCTGTTTACTGTACCTGCACCTTGTTGTGCTTGCTACCAGACTGTTTGTGGATTAAGCTCACCTATTTTTAGCTTTATCTGAACATCAGCTAATTTTTTGACACGACATATGCCTGCATTACATAAACACCTGTGTTACAGAATATCTTACTAATTACCAAATTTAACTTGCTACTTTAGGTCGCCTAGCTTAGAAGCTAGCTAAACTAGTAGCTTAGTTGAGAGCAATGACTTCCCCCTCTTCCTTTCCTTCTTCCTCTTGCTCGAAGTGTTGCATGTTCAGTTACTCCTCTGCATCCTTTAAAGATTATGATACTTGTAATAAGTGTCAGATGCTAGCAAGGATTATGGTACTTGCAATAAGTGTCAGATGCTAGCAGCATTGGAAGCGAGGCTCACCAATATGGAAGCGTGGCCCCACACCATGGAGAACAGCCCAGCTAGCCAGTCACATGCAGCCGGTGTGACACCAAATTCTGTGACCCATCGATTTCTGTGACCACAGGAGGCGCTTTTGTGTCTTTTCAGCTTTAAATCTACCAAACAGTTTTAACTCTACGAAACAGGCATTTTCGGTATGCAAACAGCGTAAGGGCAGCCAGGCGGCCGCTTGTGCACGTTAAAGCGAGCTACACGCTTGTATATGAGTGCTGCAGCTGCGGTGAAAAATAAAATTAAATGTTGAAAAACAGGGTTAGTACAGGAAGAAACTTCATTAATAGGAAAACATTCCTAGTGATATTGCGTTTTAGAACGGTCATGATTACGTCTATATATTGTAGCCATTTTAATTTAGCAGGGACACAGGGTCACCGAATATGACAGAGTATCAAAATATGTGACCTCCTGCCAATTGACACAGGATGAATCTAGTGATCTGCACATTCACTCTGGTTATGTCTAAGCTCCTCCTTTTCATGTCATAACATGCATTTTGTTACATGGTTGAACACCTGTCAAGTAATGTAGTGGTGATCGATCCCAAAATTCACAAGTTGCAGCTGCATAGGTAGTATATGGTGAAGGTGTGAATCTAATTCCACAAGACAAGAAAGGATATCATTGAAATATAAATTTTTAATGTTTAAACTTTGGTGTACTTTAACATTATCTAAATTACAAACAAAATTACAAACAACAAAAATATTTCTTAGCTTCAACAGTACATTTTACATGTAACTATAACTATGTACACAGGAAAGGGAGGGGAATATTACAGAGCACATTCGGCTTCTGAGCATGCCACACAGCTGTAGGGCTTCATTGAGTCCGACACTTGAACACGGTGCATGTGGTACCACCGGTTAAAGTAAGCGTTTTTCTTTTATTATGCATGTTGCTTAGTGGGACTTCTGGCATTCCTTGCCTTGAACAATCTTCTTAAATCTGGCTTGTATTCCGTTGTTGCCACTCGAAGCAATTCTTTCACATGGGTGTCAGTCAGAACAGATCGATGCTTTGATTTCACGTGTTTCAGGGTAGAAAACACAGACTCGCAGACGTACGTTGACCCAAACATT
>NW_018128536.1:18910-25450 GCF_001952655.1 Monopterus albus
TTCCTGTGGTGTAGCCGCAACAACCTGGAGCTGAACACGCTCAAAACAGTGGAGATGACAGTGGACTACAGGAAGAGCTCTCCCACCTTACCCCAACTCACCATACTTGGCAGCACTGTATCAGCAGTAAAGTCCTACAAGTTCCTGGGCTCCACTATCTCCCGGGACCTGAAGTGGACGTGCAACATCTGGACCATCACCAAGAAGGCACACCAGAGGATGTACTTCCTGTGCCAGCTCAGGAAGTTTGACCTGCCCCAGGAGCTGCTGATACAGTTCTACAGAGGAAACATTGAGTCTGTTCTCTGCACCTCCATCACTGTCTGGTTTGGCTCAGCAACCAAACAGGACAAGTACAGGCTTCAGCAGACAGTCAGGACTGTAGAAAAGGTCATTGGTGTGAGCCTGCCCTCCATGGAGGACCTGTACACCTCATGGGTCAAAAGGAGGGTGGAGAGGATCACTGCAGACCCCTCGCACCCGGGATACAATCTATTTGAACTCCTCCCCTCTGTACGGTGTTACAGGCCACTGTGCACTAAGACAACCAGGCACAGAGACAGTTTCTTCCCCCAGGCTGTCACTCTGATGAACACTTAACCAATAAACCTCAGTGCAATAAACCTGTGTATATATACATTGTACAGATTATACAGACTCGTACAGGTCTCTAGTACTCTGTTTTAATTACTCTATTTTTATCCCTACTTATCTCATTACAAAGAACATTCCTTTGTTGTCTGCATTGTTACTGTCTGTACATACTGCTTATTCTGCATTGTTTGCACTTTCTGTTCCTTGTAAATACTGCTTATCTTTGTTATATTACACAGCCTTATGCTGGTTTACTGTTTGCACATTGAGAGCCGATGTACCAGAGTCAAATTCCTCGTGTGTCCAACACACCTGGCCAATAAAGCAGATTCTGATTCTGAGATTCTGATTCTGATCAGACTTTCAGTAAACTTTTTGTTGATTTTAAACAGTCCTCTCCTGTCCTCACTTCTCGTGCCTCCAACAAAAGAATTGGGTTAATTTCTAACAGGTTCACATGAGATACTTTCAAGGCCCGTGGATGTTACAGTTGCTTCTTCCAGCAAACAAAAATACCTTAGGCATTCAGTGATTCAGCAAAAACAAAGTTCACTTGTCCAGTGTGTGAAAGGTTACCGCAGTTATTTACCACAATTGTTAGCAGACTATACTTTAATATGTAAATCAACAATATAAATGGATATACTTAAAAATGCCATTACAGTCCTTGAGCAAGACACTGAGCCCCCAGTTGCTCCCAGTGATGTCATCGGTGTGTGAGTGCTTGGGAGTGCGAATAGGTGAAAGGCCGAATGATGTGAAAGCACTTTGAGTGTGTGGTAAAAGCGTAGAAAGGCACTATACAAGTATACTACCATTTCCTGGTAATAACTCAGCTGTTTAGGAGTGTGATGGCAGAAAGAGTAAAAAACACACAAAAAACAAAGAAAAAGTCGGCATTTGAGAGTGGAACATACAAACACATCTGCCTCAGTGGGCGCCATCTTGCTATTATATTTAACGCATACTTTCTGCCATAACAGAACATGTCCAGCTAAGATGCACAGTGCAACTATATCCTAAATGATCATCAGGATCCCGATCAGTATTTAGAACACATCTTATGCTCTGCTGGATCTCATTCTTCACAACAGACTCATTTGTATAAGCAGATGTGTTGCCTTGGAGGAGGTACATGTGATCTTTCAGAGCTCGTGTTTCCTCTAATTTACTGGCACATTCGAGATGGTGATTACACTCTGGGCTGCAGGTGGTAGTACCGGGCCTTTCCTCCGGTTTCTCTGGTAAAAAACAAAATAAGATGAGATTTAAAAAAACAACAACAACAAAAAAAAAAAAAACAGAACAGTGATTTTAAGCCATTGTGACCCACACTCCACCTCAGAAGGTGGCGGTAATGCACCAATAGTTGTTTGCCAACCGCCAAAAGGAAGGTATAGAAGAAGAAGACGTCGACGAAAGAAGAAGAGTTGCGGGCTGTTTCTCAGGTTATATAGCTCATTTTCTGTTTCGGTAAGTCTATTAGCAGCTGCTCGGTTCGGCTCGGATTATGTGTGACAACACAGGATGTAAGATCGGTAACACGTAGCTCCTGAGTTGCTAACAGATACGATGCTATGGTTAGCCTTTGTTCCGCTGGCTAGCACTTGGCAATTAGTCTGAAGGTAAATACGCTTCCATTATCGGACACGCCCTGCTCTAACGGTCTTCTGTCCGCTGTGTGACCTCCATGAACAATCTCAACCCCTGTTATCAGTGTGTGTACACCCACATCACCAATATCATTCTCTCTGAACACACACAGAAACTCAAACATACGGCCCAGGGGTTGCTGTCCTGGTCCGGGTCTAGTCCGATACCTGAGGGGCTGCGGACATGAGTTGGCGCCAATCTTCATTCTGAAAACGGTCATTTAGAGCTTTGTTCTCTCTCTGTTAGATCTGCAACACATCTGAACACAGTGTTGTGACATTGTGGGGGTGGGGTTCAGTCAATTCGGTATCAAGTTTAACTCGGAACCAGGCAGTGTAATAGTAAAACCTGCTTATTAAACGGAGCGGCCTTGCTCACTTGAATCCACCGCGGTGTTTGGTACCAGGACACTGTGGGAATATGAATGTTTGACCCAGTAAGAACTGTTCATGGGTTTGGTTCATGCCGAATTGAAAAATACAAACACACATATGAAATTACGTTTTCATTGCGTTTCTGGCTGTTGTGCCTAAAAGTGTATCTTTAAACTGCCAAGTATCGGTTGGGAGTTTGGAGCAGGCCTGTCATTACCAACTCTCTGTGAATATAATGTTGTCTTATTGTGATCTGGTGCAGTTTTATTAAAGCTACAGTATTTAACTAGTACTAGAAACTCCAAGTCAGCCCGCTCTGCTCCACCCAGCTCTTCAGATATTTGTCTTTATGAAATTACAATAAATGGGAATGAAACAAAACGTACTGACTAAGCAGAAGTAATCAAAAATCTCTGATTGGTTAGAGGTCAGTCTGACTCAAAGCCTTTTAAAAGCTGATATCTCTGCACTGCTGCCAGTTCAGTGAGTCTGGGTCCCAGGAGGCTTTGACAGCACCTCTCCATGTTAACAAGATTTTTACAACAACAATATTTGGGAAAAAAGATACAAAATTTAGCTTTAACTGCAGTTTGCCAACTGATCAGTAGTGTTTGTAGAACTTGTACAGATGTTCTGCAGAGGTTTGGTGTCCAGGTGTTTTTAAACTTTATATATATCAGGTGTGTTTTACCTGGGGTTACACCTGACGCTGCCCCAGTGCCGTGTCTGAGAACGTTAGTTTTAAATCCTACCCAGTGCTCTAATCAGAATCAGCTCTCCTGAAATCACGCCTGCCTGCTCCATGTTGTTTATGTTTAACTGTGTACGTTTAATAACCAGGTGCTCTGTTACCATGGAGACCACTGTTACTGTGCAGAACTACACTGACGTTTCCATGGCAAACAACACAGAGGTCCACATGTCAGACCAAACCTCTTCTCCTATTGAAGAGCTAACAAAGCCAGCTGCCCGCCAACCCCGCAACCGAGCCAGTGCCACCGGGAGGCGGAGTCAGAGAGGGAAGAGGCGGGGCACCGTGAACAAGAAGCGGGGCCTGGTTGATAAGAGGCGTGGTCAAAAGGATAAGAGGCGTGGTCAGGAGGAGAAAGGGGGCGTGACAGTGAAGAGGACACTGAGTGGTGGGAAACGACGTTGGGATAAGAAACATTACTGTGTGTTCTGTCGACGGCCCCAGGTCAAGATTGCTCGTCACCTGCTAAGAAAACACGCCGATCAACAAGAAGTGATGGCCGCCAGCACTTTGCCGACGGGCTCCAAACAGCGGCACCTACTGCTGGAGCACCTGCGCTGTAGGGGCAACTACCTGCACAACATTGAGGTTTGTTTCCCTGGTTCCACGCGTGTCTTCCTGTTCATGTCTCCCCACCTTTATACTTGTCTGTCTCACTGACTGTTCTTGCTGTCTACCTGTCTGTCTCTCAGGTGATCAGACAGGGCAGGGGTGAGATTGTCCCGCGACGTCAACCCACAGAGGACGTTGATGCGAGGAACTACCTTCCCTGCCCGCTCTGCCTCGGTTTCTTTCTTCGCGCTGATCTCTGGAAACATCAGGTTTGCTGTCGTAAGAAGCTGGCCTCCGACTCCACCTCCACCATCTCTGACCCCGTGATGGACGCAGCCTCTGATTCCATGGCCTGTGATCAAGCAGAGGAGAGGACCTCAAAGTCCACAGAGGACACACCTTCTGATCCCTCAAGAAACGCAATCACAACAGACCAGACTGGTACCTCTGAGACTGGGACCAAACGGCCCATGCCCTCTGACCCCAGTGGTGATCAGAATGTGATCCCTGACCCTGGTGTGGACCGACCTAGGAAGCGCACCAGGGTCCAGGCTGCAGCGTCGCGCCTCCTCCCAATTTCCAGTGGAGCATCTGAGAGCTGCAGTGAAGTCCTTCACCGCATGAACCTGGACCATGTCTCATACCAGGTCTGTACACCTGTCAACCCACAGATATACCTATCTGTCTCTCTGCACTAATCCCACTCTTACTTGCTCTGTCCAGGTCAAATCTGATTGGTTGATCTGTAAATATGGAAACCAGTTGATGGGAAACCAAGATGGCAGCCAGAGGAGATATGACTACGTCAGTCAGAAACTGAGGGAGCTCGGCAGGTTCCTCCTGGCTGCTAAAGCTCTGGACTCTTCTGTTCAGACCCTCCAGGACGTCCTGACTCCTGGCCACCTCAACTTGGCACTGGCTGCTGCCAGAAAGGCGTCAGGATACCGGTGGACCCGTCCCCCACTGGCAGTGAAGACAACACTGAAGACAGTCTGTGAGATCGCTATTGGAGAGAGTCTGCAGGATGGAGACTGGGAGGCTGCAGCCAAAACTACCGACTTCTACCACATGTTGGGGAGGGACTGGGACAACCTGGGGCTGCTGCACCCTGACCCAGGTAAACACCCGAGTGCTTTTTGGTTAATAGTTACATAGTTGAACTTTGAAGAGGGTTCATGTCCTAATTAGAGTCCTTTGAGGTTTTAAAAGTTTGTCAGGTGGCTTCATCACTGATTTGTATGTTGAACATGATCAAACCACCAAACCTTTTTTCTGTAGCTGCTCCAGAAGGAGGAGCCAAGATGAAGAAACGATCTGTCCAATCAAGAAGTGAGAAGTGTAAGAGCAGAGATGAAGAGCAGTCTGACCCCAGACCAGATGGTGAGTCCTGACCCAGACCTCTGCTCCCACTTCCCCAAGCCTTATGTTGTAAATGATGATTTACCACACACCTTCACATTTGAGGCCCAGAACTGCCCTGACTGCTCATTGTATATCTGACCTTCAAGCCCTAAACATGACTGCTGATTATAGACCAGACTTTAAGCTGTTAATCTTTCCCCCCGATTCCTAAATCTAAGTAATAATAACAACCTCCATTGTGCACAGAATGTTTTCATTTTAGCGGCGCACTAGAACATGTGACCTCCCCGTCTGTCTCTCTAACAGTCCCATCTAAGAGCAGCAACAGACTGGTGACATCCATGATTCCACCAGAGTCCAGACTGCAGACTCCTGTCACAGGTGGGTCCTTGTGGATTCTGCTGACCATAAATCTGTTTTTATATAAACTCACAAGCCACTTTATTAGGTGCACTTGTACAGTTGTAATCTACTGCTGTGCAACAGTTCCACCTTAACATCTGTGTTTAAGAAGCTGAAAATGTTTGTTTTTGGTGTATTTGTCATAAATCTACATAAATGAAGGTTGGTGCACAGATGTCACAGTGCTACAGAGTACATGTACCGTAGACCTAGAGACTCTTGTTATCAACTGCAAACCCTTTTACTCTCCTCATGAATTCAACAGTTTCATGCTAATGGGAAAGTACATAACACCACAGGCTAACGCTAGCGTGCTACGGCTCCTAGCAGAACTGATAACTAGCCTGGAGCTAGAACATCCCGACTCTCCACTCTTTGTTCTAGGGGACTTGAACAGAGCAAATCTCACCCACAAACTGCCCAAATACAGGCAGCACGTCACCTGTCCCACCAGGGATAAAGTCACACTGGACCACTGCTACATAACAATAAAAGACGCCTATCACTCTGTCCCCCGCGCAGCCCTCGGACTCTCAGATCACTGTATGGTCCATCTTATTCCAACCTACAGGCAGAAACTTAAAGCTGCGAAACCTGTAGTCAAAACAGTGAAGAGCTGGACTGAAGAGGCTAAGTCAGAGCTACAGGCCTGCTTTGACTGCACAGACTGGAGTGTATTTGAGACTACAGCTACAGACCTGGACGAACTCACTAACACTGACATCTTATATCAGCTTCTGTGAGGATGTGTGTGTGCCCAAAAGACCTTCTGCACATACAACAACAACAACAAGCCCTGGTTTACAGCAAGACTCAAGCAGCTTCGTCGTGCCAAAGAGGAGGCTTACAGAA
>NW_018128536.1:26364-30192 GCF_001952655.1 Monopterus albus
TTCCGAGTTGGTGAGGAGTCAGCCTACAGACGGGAGGTTGAGCAGCTGGTCCTGTGGTGTAGCCGCAACAACCTGGAGCTGAACACGCTCAAAACAGTGGAGATGACAGTGGACTACAGGAAGAGCCCTCCCACCTTACCCCAACTCACCATACTTGGCAGCACTGTATCAGCAGTAAAGTCCTACAAGTTCCTGGGCTCCACTATCTCCCGGGACCTGAAGTGGACGTGCAACATCTGGACCATCACCAAGAAGGCACACCAGAGGATGTACTTCCTGTGCCAGCTCAGGAAGTTTGACCTGCCCCAGGAGCTGCTGATACAGTTCTACAGAGGAAACATTGAGTCTGTTCTCTGCACCTCCATCACTGTCTGGTTTGGCTCAGCAACCAAACAGGACAAGTACAGGCTTCAGCAGACAGTCAGGACTGTAGAAAAGGTCATTGGTGTGAGCCTGCCCTCCATGGAGGACCTGTACACCGCATGGGTCAAAAGGAGGGCAGAGAGGATCACTGCTGACCTCTCAGACCCCGGACACAATCTGTTTGAACTCCTCCCCTCTGGACGGTGTTACAGGTCACTGTGCACCAAGACAACCAGGCACAGGGACAGTTTCTTCCCCCAGGCTTTCACTCTGATAAACACTTAACCAATGACCATATGATTGGACAATAACCCTCAGTGCAATACCTGTGTATATACATTGTACAGATTATACAGAGTCATAGAGGTCTCTAGTTTAAGTACTCTGTTTTGTTTTTCCTTTGTTGTCTGCATTGTTTACTGTCTGTTCATACTGCTTATTCTGCATTGTTTGCACTGTTTGTTGATGTTAATACTGCTATTTTGTTATATTACACAGCCTTATGCTGGTTTACTGTTTTGCACATTGAGAGCCGATGTACCAGAGTCAAATTCCTTGTGTGTCTGTCACACCTGGACAATAAAGCTGATTCTGATTCTGATTCTAAACAAAGTCAATTTTACTCCATCCGAGCATGAACCAATAATAATAAGCTATATGGTGCACATATAGCTTATTATATGTACCATTCACCCAACAAGCTTTCATTTGGAAGAAACCTAGCCTGAATTTACTGTAAGCAGTTACTAAGTAATAGGGGTGTTTTTTAATATTATGTTGCAAGTGTATGATATGTGCCCTTTCCACTGGGAGCAACTTAATAATTAATATTTAGCAGTAATTTAGTAATTAATATTTAACTACAGGGTACCTATTCTATAATTACAGGATACAAGATGAACAAAATTTAGCATCAATTCCTGAAAGTCAAGTATGCTATGATTTTATGCCAAAATTTACCACATAGCCCACCAGATAAAAGTGTTCAGCACATTTATTCTGAGGAAAGTGTCATCTCACTTCACCAGTAAATGGTGGATGATTAATTCATTAAATGACTCTCCCCCCTGCAAGGCAGCAGTGGAATACCTACCTTTTCAACTGCCCACAAAAGCAGGCCCTGACTGTATTTTTATCTCTCTCATTTCAACAAACATTCCTTTGTTGTCTGCATTGTTTACTGTCTGTTCATACTGCTTATTCTGCATTGTTTGTACTGTTTGTTGTCAATGTTGCTGTTAATACTGCTTATTTTTGTTATATTACACAGCCTTATACTGGTTTACTGTTTGCACATTGAGAGCTGATGTACCAGAGTCAAATTCCTCGTGTGTCCGTCACACCTGGCCAATAAAGCTGATTCCGATTCTGATTCTGAAATGTATAAATTCAATTTTATGTTTATTATTGAGGTCATAGTTAAAGGTGGTGTTGTACTGGACTGTATTATATTCACAGGTGTTGCTAATATTCTGACCCTCTCATGTAAGTAGGTGGGGAGAACAGAACCAAAGAGACACCTCTGAATATAATGTTGTCTAGTACAACACCACCTTTAACTGTGACCTCGGTAATAAATATATAATTGAATTTATACATTTATGATAATTTCACTAAAAACTCAAACACTGAGCTTCATAAACACAGATGATAAGGCTTCCACACTTACACTGTTAAGGCTTCTGCACTGAAGTGCATACACATGTACAGGTGTACCTAATCAAGTGTTCGGTGAGTGTGTAGTGGTCAGTCTGATCTTTAATACACCTGCTTTGTCTTATCCACCATTCTGTGGCCTTTCAGTGCCCGTGACCCCGAGGAAGGTTCGACGTCGCCCGTGGTCGTCCGCAGAGAAGGAAGCGGTGTGGAGACAGTTGGGAGCCCATGTTCTTTTCCAGTCCGTGCCGGGGAAGGAAGTCTGTCAGCGATGTTTGGACCTGGAGCCTGTCCTCAGAGGGCGACACTGGAAAGACATCAAGAACCAGGTCCACAACCAAATACAGACCCAAAAGAAGCAGCAGTTCCATGCCCAGATGGACCTTCAGGGGAACCAGGAACAAGACCAAATTCAAAACCCGAAGAAACAGCAGCCACAGCAGTACCAGGCTCAAATGGACCAACAGGGCAAAGACCCCACCCAGAACCAGAAGAAACAGCCGTGCCATGCCCAGATGGATCAACATGACCAGGAAAACATTCAGAATCAGAGGAAACAGCAGTACCATACCCAGATGGACCACCAGGACCACCTTCAAATTCAGAAGAAGCAGCTGTGTCATACTAGACTTGACCACCAAGACCATATCCAGGTGCATAAGAAGCAGTTGTACTCAATGGACCAGCAGACCCAGGGACTGCAGACCACGCTGGATCAGGACACGACTATACTGACAGATACAACTTATGGACCTGATGGGCCCCATCGAGCCCCAGGACATTCACTTGTGGAGCGGGACCTTATTATAAGTCCATACCCACTTCCACATCGGGCCCCGGGGCCTCACATGGACCAGCTGCTGTCTAGAACGGAGTGGACTGACGAGTCTTTGGCCCAGAACTACCCAATCAGCAGGCATCTGGCCAGGAACCTGCTCCAGGATGTGCCCCAAGGAGGACCACTCCCCAATCCACACTCTGGACATGTCCACTTCTGATGGCTGAGGTCCTGAGCAAATGACTTTATTAGATCAGTAAAGAAACAATGTCTCTTTTTTGTAAGGACCAGAAAACATTGTTATGGTCAGCTGTCCATGAACATCCTGTTTTTTTCCACCACAGGAACTTACAGACCCAGAACATACTGCGTCCAGTTCATTTAACCACAGTGAAGTTTGAAAATCGCATGTAAACAGAGTCTGATGTGAGACGTATTTAAATATTGATATGACACTGAAATATACAGTGGGTACGGAAAGTATTCAGACCCCCTTAAATTTTTCACTCTTTGTTATATTGCAGCCATATGCTAAAACCATTTAAGTTCATTTTTTTCCTCATTAATGTACACACAGCACCCCATATTGACAGAAAAACACAGAATTTTTGACATTTTTGTAGATTTATTAAAAAAGAAAAACTGAAATATCACATGGTCATAAGTATTCAGACCCTTTGCTGTGACACTCATATATTTAACTTAGGTGCTGTCCATTTCTTCTGATCATCCCTGAGATGGTTCTACACCTTCATTTGAGTCCAGCTGTGTTTGATTATACTGATTGGACGTGATTAGGAAAGCCACACACCTGTCTATATAAGACCCTACAGCTCACAGTGCATGTCAGAGCAAATGAGATTATGGAGGAAGCCTCCATAATCCTTAAATGGAAGATGTTTGGGATGACCAGAACCCTTCCTAGAGCTGGCCATCCAGCCAAACTGAGCTATCGGGGGAGAAGAGCCTTGGTGAGAGAGGTACAGAAGAACCCAAAGATGACTGTGGCTGAGCTCCAGAGATGCAGTCGG
>NW_018128536.1:30738-45726 GCF_001952655.1 Monopterus albus
GCATATGGCTGCAATATAACAAAGAGTGAAAATTTAAGGGGGTCTGAATACTTTCTGTACCCACTGTATGTCCCGGCTTGAAAACTCAGCACAAGATGCCTGAACCAAATACTCACGGATTGCATTTAGAACTGTTAATCTTATGTAGATGATTGAGATAAATGATGAAATAAATGAAAGTTTAATAGGAACCGAAGTGATGTCCAGGGAGGAAGCATCTTCTACCTCGTAAACAATCTGCCTGATATGACCTTTGTCCATTGCTGAAAGTGAAGGCCGGTGCTGTGCTGGCTAAACATAAAAAGATGCTAGCTGAAGGTTTTTTTGCACTGAGCTTTGATAATGACAGAGAAGGATAATGGACTGGTTACATCACTTGAAGTGCAAACAAGTTAATTTTCACACTTCATTTTCTCTCATATGCTGCACTGAAGAGCTCAGCTGTCAGAGAGCAGAGCTGCACCATTAGCAGGCTGAGGAGGACAAACCTGAGTCCAGTAAAGGTAGGGACAGATGCTTTTTGTTAGCCGATAGCATTACAGGAAAATACACCCTGATAAGGTCTGACACTGATCTTGGGCTCGGAATGCCTCTACATGTAAAATAAGATTCACCAGCTTTAGAACATAAAGCTGACCGTCTTTGTCCCAGTGTCGCCTTTCCTGTGACGAATATCTGCAACGTTCTGGTTTGTAAAACACTGGTGAACAAGGCAGAACCTGGACCTGGTTCTTACAGGTTCAGGTGATGAGAAGCTCCAGGTCAGATAGTTCTTGTGGTGGAAAGACCATAAACCACTACAGACCCGAGACTGTCTCCATGAAGACAGTGTCAGTGTCGTTGGGCCGGTGGTCAAATGTCCTCTTTGTGTAAAATGTCCATCCTGACACGACAGTTTCCCTTTAACAGTTCTGTATTTAATCACTAACCCACCACTCAGTGTTACTGTCAGCCTGGTAGGTGCTGATGTCAGTCAGCTGCTGCTGATCCTCTTATTCCTCTTGCTCACTCTTTACAGCATCTTGTCCCTGCTGGGCTTTGTCAATGCTGAACCAGTTATAAACCTGTGCAGGTGTGTATTTATCACCAGTAGATGGTAGAGTTCTTACTGTTCTGGTTAAAGACCCAAGTTCAGTCCAGAAGAGTTTCTGGCTTCTACAGGAGTCTGGAGTCTACTTTCTTCTTCCTCATCATACATACAATAGAAGTCTTCACAGATCCACCTGACTGAGGACCCGAGCCAGTCTAATCAGGTCTGGTGGGGTCCAGTTTTGCAGCAGGTCTCAGGTCCATGTTAGTACTGAAGCAGACCCAAGCGTTGGAGCGCCAGGTTATTCGTCATGGGTTTTGTGGGTAATGTGCATTGGTTTGTTGTCCACCACATTCTGGGTTTGGTCTAGTTATCCTCAGGTCTGTTTGAGGTCAGTTCTGGGGGTCCTGAGCTTTAATCCCACTGGGTCTGACTGTCCCACGTGTATGGATCAGTTTGACGTCCACTGCCGGTGGCAGACATGGCAGAAACCATCCAAAGTGAGATCAACAGAAATGGTTCTGTGCCTAAAACTGCACAAATCACAAAGATACTGATTGAAAAATGTTAATTATATGAAGGAAACCTGCTGGACCAGAGATCTGGTCCTGGCTCTGGGTCTGATGAAGATGAAGACATGACTAAACTCAGACAGCTCATGCTGTTGCTGAGAGTTTAAGGTCAGTAATAATACATTTCATCCTACTCAGATACTTTAAACAGAAGAAAAGTACAAAATACCACCACACAGTACGCTGAGTAGCTGTGACATTAAAGGCAGGTCCAGAGGACTGGAAGTTCAAAGTCCCGTGAGGTACATTTGTGTTCCTGGGCTGTGCCGTGAAACTTTTTTGTTGTTGAAAGGTCAGAGGGTTGGGTTATATGCTGAATACTGCTCATATATGTTCAACTATTCTGTTTCAGTTTGGGGATCAGTGGCTGATGGCAGAGTGGAGCTTTGGGAGGAACGCGTCACGATGTTGTTTCTAATTTTGCAGATAAAATAAACAGTCTCATGATCCTGTGTCTGATCAGTAACACCGATTAAATCCTGTCCTTCCACGTCCGTGTTTGGATCAGATCTCTTTTGATCATTTGGTTTGAGTCCAGTTTCCACAGGTGTCAGATTAGTTCCAGAGGTTTTGGACCTGTGCAGCCCCCAACACCAAAAAAACCTAAGCCACTGATGTTTTAAGGAAAACCATATGCCCTGTTTAAAGATGGGCCTCAGTTGTTCCTATAAAAGTTGCTCAGTGTTTCTTCTGTATGCGGCTGCGTTCTTGGCCACAGAGCAGTAGAGTCCTGTTCCTGCAGAGTCCATGATGCACCTGTGATTGTAGTTTGTGTCTCTGTCAGTCTGGGGGTCCCAGTCCTGTGTGGGAGGGGTGTGGGGCCCTTATCTAGTAATGTGTCCCTACAACCAGCAGCTACATTGTTATTCCCTCATATTGGAATAAAATTTAATTTAACCTAACTTATTAACCTGGTGCATACAGTGCCTTGCGAAAGTATTCGGCCCCCTTGAACTTTGCGACCTTTTGCCACATTTCAGGCTTCAAACATAAAGATATAAAACTGTAATTTTTTGCGAAGAATCAACAACAAGTGGGACACAATCATGAAGTGGAACGAAATTTATTGGATATTTCAAACGTTTTTAACAAATGGTCCGTTTAAAGCGCAGAGAGCATCATGAAGAACAAGGAACACACCAGGCAGGTCCGAGATACTGTTGTGGAGAAGTTTAAAGCCGGATTTGGATACAAAAAGATTTCCCAAGCTTTAAACATCCCAAGGAGCACTGTGCAAGCGATAATATTGAAATGGAAGGAGTATCAGACCACTGCAAATCTACCAAGACCTGGCCGTCCCTCTAAACTTTCAGCTCATACAAGGAGAAGACTGATCAGAGATGCAGCCAAGAGGCCCATGATCACTCTGGATGAACTGCAGAGATCTACAGCTGAGGTGGGAGACTCTGTCCATAGGACAACAATCAGTCGTATACTGCACAAATCTGGCCTTTATGGAAGAGTGGCAAGAAGAAAGCCATTTCTTAAAGATATCCATAAAAAGTGTCGTTTAAAGTTTGCCACAAGCCACCTGGGAGACACACCAAACATGTGGAAGAAGGTGCTCTGGTCAGATGAAACCAAAATCGAACTTTTTGGCAACAATGCAAAATGTTATGTTTGGCGTAAAAGCAACACAGCTCATCACCCTGAACACACCATCCCCACTGTCAAACATGGTGGTGGCAGCATCATGGTTTGGGCCTGCTTTTCTTCAGCAGGGACAGGGAAGATGGTTAAAATTGATGGGAAGATGGATGGAGCCAAATACAGGACCATTTTGGAAGGAAACCTGATGGAGTCTGCAAAAGACCTGAGACTGGGACGGAGATTTGTCTTCCAACAAGACAATGATCCAAAACATAAAGCAAAATCTACATTGGAATGGTTCACAAATAAACATATCCAGGTGTTAGAATGGCCAAGTCAAAGTCCAGACCTGAATCCAATCGAGAATCTGTGGGAAGAACTGAAAACTGCTGTTCACAAACGCTCTCTATCCAACCTCACTGAGCTCGAGCTGTTTTGCAAGGCGGAATGGGCAAAAATTTCAGTCTCTTGATGTGCAAAACTGATAGAGACATACCCCAAGCGACTTACAGCTGTAATCGCAGCAAAAGGTGGCGCTACAAAGTATTAACTTAAGGGGGCTGAATAAATTTGCATGCCCGATTTTTCAGTTTTTTATTTGTTAAAAACGTTTGAAATATCCAATAAATTTCGTTCCACTTCATGATTGTGTCCCACTTGTTGTTGATTCTTCACAAAAAATTACAGTTTTATATCTTTATGTTTGAAGCCTGAAATGTGGCAAAAGGTCGCAAAGTTCAAGGGGGCCGAATACTTTCGCAAGGCACTGTAGCTATGATGTGGTTTATATACTAAGTTCTAAACTGGTTTGTGGTTCTCAGTTTTTAGTTAGGATTCTGGACTGTCCTGGGTTTGGTTTGGGATTTATTTATGAACCGGTTTGTGCTTTGTGGTCCACAGTTTCTGAATTGGTCTGTAGTATTTCTGTTACTGTGTAGTTGTTTTCACTAGTGTTGTAACTGGTATGGTTTCCTGAACTGGTTTCTGCTCGTAGTGTAGTTTTTGAACTGATTTCACTGCTGATCATTCTGTTTCTGAACTGACTGATAAACCCAAATCTGTAGGAACATGGAATTGGTTTCTGAACAGCCAATCAGAGAGAGACAGAGTGCCGGGTATCAACCTTCGATACTTTTATGGCATTGATTGAATTACTTCAATACCACGGAGTATCAAAAAATGTATTGAAAAATACCTTTCTACACTTTTATTTACTGATAACAGAACTTATGGTTCTGGTAAATGGGTTTACTTTTTATGTATTGGTACCAGTATCAAATTTTGTTATATTAACAGAATCAAACGCCTGGTAAACTGACTGTATTCTAAACTCTGTTTCTGGTCTGTAATGATTTTAACATTGCAAATTAATGAGCATAAATAACCAAAATAAATAGAGACATAAATAAAATGGTTGATCAACTGTGTGAGCAATAATTTGGTCTTCAATGTAGATTGAACATTACTGATCATCAGTTGATCGTCAGGCCATCCTCAGTGGCAGTGACATCGGAGCATGTGTGTGCTGATTGGTCGGTTTCAGGTTGGTGTGTTAAACACATCATGAAGGTGGAAACAGGTGTGCTGTTTCTTCAAACATCTGGATCAGTGCTGCTTTAATGTGTGTTTTACGGGTTGTGTCTATTTGTCGATCTGCAGTTTGAAGGACACCCGTCCGGCAAACTTGTCCCTGTCACTGCTGGCGGCCAGAGTGTTAGAGATGATTTTACACTCAATGTTGATGTCTGTGTTCAGAGAGGTGTTCAGGAACTTCACGGCCATCAGTGGCTGAGACACTAAACACGCACATGCATCTACTGGATCCTCTGACAGAATTAAACATCCTTTTATTGGATTTATTAAAATGTACCAATATTTTTCCACTGCTGATTTCTTGAGTTACAGTTATGGCCAAAAATACTGGCAGCCCTGTATTTCTGTCAGGTAATGCACCACTTCTCCCAGAAAACTGTTGAAGTCACAGATTCTTTGATATTCTCATGTTTATTTCTGTTGTTTGCACTGGATCAACACACAAAGCAGAGAAAAAGCCAGATCTGATCCAGTTTACACAGAAATCCAAACATGGACTGGACAGAATTACTGACACTCTCAACCTAATATTTGGTAGCACACACTGGACAAAACAACTGAACTTAGTTGCTTCCTGTAACCATCAATGAGTCTCTTTCATCTCTCTGTAGTACTCTTAAAAAAAGCGGTCTGAGAACTACATCTGTCTGTCTCTCCAGGTGATTGGCATGTTTCCAGGGAAGGACATACAACTTTGGACCACCCTTCTTCTGCCAGCTGCTCCAGGTCTCAGGTGTGAAGGGTTCCTTCTCCCAGCTGCTCTTCTGAGATCTCTCCACAAGAGCTTTATGGGATTTAGACCTGGACTCATTGCTGGCCACTTCACAACTCTCTAGCTCATTGTCTGAAACCATTTCTCGTGCTGTCTGAAGTCTGCTTTGGGTCATTGTCCTGCTGTACTCATGACCTCTGATGGAGACTTTCTGACACTGTGCCCTAGAACTTGTTGGTAGACTTCAGATTTCATAACACACAGTCAAAGACATCCAGTGCCTGAAGCAGCAAAGCAATCCCAGAACATCAGTGACCCTCCACTGTGTTTGACTGTAGGGATGTGTTCTTTTCTCTGAAGGCCTCATTTCATTTTCTGAGAACAGCAGAATGATGTGCTCGACCAGAAAGCTCTGTTTTAATCTCATCTGTCCACAGGACATTCTCCCAGAAGGACTGTAGCTTCCTCAGGTAAGTGGTGAACTCCATTCTGGCTTTTTTATGTCTCTGTAAATCTGGAATGATTTACCCTGTTAGATCCCTGACATGGGATCGACTGGCTGGAAGCTCTGCTAGCAGGAGTCTGCTGAAACAGATTTATTAGATCTAACATCAACCTGACACTTCTGCTCACATAGATCAACTTCTATGATGGGTCTGTCAGATCTGCCTAAACTGGATCTACTGTGTGTGTGTTGTGTACTGAGTTACCTGAGCTTTCTTGCCATAGTACCGGTTATACATGAGGTTGAAAGTCCCGTTAGGAGGAAAATACGCCAGAGGTCCGATCTTATCTCTGTCCTCCCTCTGCACACACACACTGATCAATACCTCAGTTGTGATCAGTCATCAATAACCTGCAGAGAAAATGTAAAATCCCTCCGCACAGAGGGGGCAGTGAACGCCACAGAGAATGATGCGGCGTGGAAAAGGCCACAGTCTGGTACTGGGTCTGAGTTTGGGGTGAGAGAGACCATGTTTCAGCAGGGCCAGTCTCATCCTGTTAAACCCGGACCCTCCTGTGAGGACCCTCGGACAGAATGAATGCTCAGAGCAGTTGGTAGTGGTGGTGTTTTGGAGGTCGGTTCAATCAGAGGTGTCAGTCTGTGGTTCAGAGGGAGATGTCGGTGGACGACTGACAGCCACAGACAGTTTTCACTGTGTCGGTCTCCAATAAGTCTGTTTGCAGCAGAAATTGTAGAAAGTGAATCAGAATGGACTGACATGCAGATGAACACAGATTTGTGTTCTGCATCAGTCTGGTTCTGGATCCACGCCTGTTTCTGATCTGCTGTGTGGTTTGACAGGGATAACGTCCATCCTCCAACTCAAGTGAAACTGTGTTTAGTCAGCTGTGAGGCGGAGGGGAGACATACTCTGGTCTAACTCTGGATCTGTGTTACAGGGTCTGCATTCTCCGGATCTACTGGTCTTACCCAGACATCTTTGTACCTCTCAGGATGGACACAACACATGAGACACACACAGGTACAGACAGGCAGACTGGTTCTGACCTTGGCTCCACAGGTGACATAAGGAGACTGACTGTCCTTCCCTGGAAACATGCCGATCACCTGGAGAGACAGACAGGTAGACAGGTCAGTTCTCAGACCGTTAGTACACACTGTGTAGTATTTTAGGAGTACTACAGATGAGCAATGCAACACAGTAACAGGATTTATACCCTGTATCAGTCCACATGGTCACTGTCCCCACTACCAGCAGCAGACTGAGCAGTGCCTGTGTGCCATGTCCCTGTGGACGTACACACAACTGTCCCTGGATCACTGTAAGACTTAGAAACAGGAGGATTCTCAGGCAGGTTCTGCAGCGTCCTCTCCTCTGGTTTCTAGGTGGATTTATGGAGGTTTATTGTGGAGGGACGTCAGAGATGATGTCATCCTCAGGAAGTGGACATCACACTGAACCCGATGAATGTGTTTCATGTCTGTGTTCACGTCACTGAGACGGGACCGGTTTTCATCACAGACTATATAAAATGGACGATGTGTCACTGCATCCCTCCACTTGGCAAATGTGAAGCCAAAATATGTTTGTTTGTTGTTGTGTTTGTTGTGTCTTGTTGCTTTTCTTCTTTTGCCCCCCCTCTATCCACTCACCCCAACCGGTCGAGGCAGAAGGCCGCCCACCTAGAGCCGGGGTCTGTCGGAGGTTTCTTCTGTTAAAGGGAGTTTTTCCTCCCTGCTGCCGCCAAGTGCTGCTCAGGGGGATTTGTTGGGTTTTCCTCTATAATAATAATAATAGTAAGGTCTAGCCCTGACTTTGTAAAGTTTGACATATCCAATAAATTTCGTTCCACTTCATGATTGTGTCCCACTTGTTGTTGATTCTTCACAAAAAATTACAGTTTTATATCTTTATGTTTGAAGCCTGAAATGTGGCAAAAGGTCGCAAAGTTCAAGGGGGCTGAATACTTTCGCAAGGCACTGTATCTCTACCTCACAGTTGGTGGCTGGGTCCCCCTGTGTCTGGAACATACAGCGCAGCCACCGGAGAGTGATCGACTCTAACTGGTTTCACTTCTGCAAGCTGTTGCATCGTCTGTTTTACACAGTCGATGGTTTTCATTCCAGTCGACCTCACTCTATGTTTCTGCTGCCTTTCAGCTCTGCGCCGTCCCCCAGGGAGACTAGTCTTTGTTCTGCTGAAAGTCTGTTACAGACCAGATCATTTTACCTGGGTTAAAATGTCACCATTCTGAAAATGTAAAACCCATTGAATTCCATATAGAGATTAAAACAACATAAATCATTTATAATAATGTGATTATTATAACGTCCTCACCGTCACATAAACTCATCACACACACAGTCGTGCCTGTATCTCTGCGAGGACCCTCATTGACATATGGCCTCCCCGGCCCCCAACCCTTAACCCTAACCATCACAACTAAAGGTCCAGCTCCGACCGCTACCCCAGCCTGAACCTGAACCGGTTCTAACCTCAATCCTCCAACAGCTGGACCACAGGCCAACATGTCCTCACAGCAACGGATTTGTCCTAACAAACGTCTAATGATGCTGCTCTGCGATTGACTGGGGGCAGTGTGACATCAGACAGTGTTGGGGGCAGAGGTTTACTGCAGTGACCTGGTTGTCTCTCTCTCTGCTGCTCTGTCTCTCCTCATCAATCACCATCAATCCGCCAGATCAATACACCCACACTGACCGTTTGTCTGCGGGCTACTGAGGCTCGTGTCGTCAGAGCGGGAACATTGCACGCCATCTGAGCACTCAGACGGACCTCCATCTTCATCCTCACCACCACCATGTCCGGCACCAAGGAGTTGGACCGCAAAAGCTCGAGCGATTGACGGGAATTCTTCTAGAACTCACGAACACACAAGGTGCTCGGCCGAACCGCCACGATCTGGGGTGAGTCTGGTTCATGGTCCGTCACGCTCGCTTTCTGTGTGGATCAGCCACAGCGAAGGTCTCTATACCACACTCTCTTTATTTTAGAGCTACAGTTAACCAATTACTAAATGAATTGATCACCTGATAATCAGCCTATTTTGATAATTAATTCACCTCACACGGTTTGTCATTTCCATAGTAATCTATGACCTTATAAATGTGTAATCATTTACATTGGGTTTAATAAGATGCTCTGTCTGTTCCATCACCTGTGGAGAACAGCGGCTCCACTGTTACCAGACATTTTACAGACCAATCAGTTAATAGGGAAAACAATCAGCAGATTAACCAGTAATGACCATAATCTGTTTTTAAACATTTGTCTCAGTGGTTGTAAATGTCTCTATCAGCGTCTGTGGCTTTTCTCTGTGCATCGTCTGTTCAGTGCAAGTTAAACATCTGTATCACAGCCAGACTACTGACAAAGAACTGTGTCAGTACTGACATTAGTTTTCTACACACCTGGTTAAATGACAGGGAAGAAATAGTCTGATACAAAATTAAAGCTAACCAGATCTCTGCACACCTGACCAGAGGAGCAGCAGCTTACCAATACTGGAAAACTTTGCTCAAACATCTCAGCCTGAGCCAGACAGCGTGTTGGAGTTTCCTAATAAAAACATAACAGATAAAATCCCCATTAGATAAACTGTACCGCCATGAGAACCCAGGTACGTACTTTAACATAATAAACCACATACTGACAAACAGCAGATTAGACTAGAGAAATGCATTTCCTGTCGAAAATGCATGTGGATGCTGAGATTCTGAAGGATCACCCTGAAAATACCTGAAATCAATTGCTGAAATAGCTGATGGATGAGAAGAAATGCTGAACAATTGTGGAAGTTGAAAAAATGTTGATTAATTATGAAAGGAAAAGTTCAATAATTACTGTATGTAAGATCAAATCAAAAGCTGAAGTTGTGTCAGCAGGCCTCACAAAGTAGGGAAAACAAACGTGTGTGTGTGTGTGTATGTGTATATATATATACATATATATATATTTATATAGCGAGAGAGAGAGCAGATGGGATAGCTCAGTGGGTAACACCACTGACTTTGGTTCGGAAGGTCAGGGGTTTGAGCCCCCTATCTGCCTACCTAATCCATAATGAGAGTTGGAAAAATAAGAGTCACACCGGCTCGGACGTCGCCCAGGTCAACAAGGTCCGCGTCAGGTGTTGAGGAACCAGGGCAACCTGATGAGAAGTGGGCTACTGGAACAAGACATTCATGGACAAGAGAGGAGAACAGGGAACTATTGGAATCCCAGTGAGAGGGGTTACATGCGGAAGATGTGGGACCTATGGACACTTCGAAACCCAACATCTACACTAACATTGAAGCAACTAGTAGCTCAGTGCTATAACATACGCAAGAAGCACCTGCTATCACAACTAAAGATTGACGAGATACAGCACGAATGCTCCAGCAAGGGGAAGCCAGGACGACAGGTCAGGGGGGAGATATCATCATCAACCCCACAATTGGAGATTGGGTACCAAGCCCCAATAACATGTGTGGATGAGCTTGATTTATTTATTCTTTCAAACATGTAACAACAGTCAGTGTGTAATCACACATAATTCCAGACATGTCCACAAAAATATTTTCAATTTGCTTAAGCCATAGTACATTTAGAACAACAATGAAATATCAATTTGACACTAAGGATGGAATCAAAATAAGTTAAATTACACTATGAAACCAGCCCAGTGATGTAACACTGCTGGACATCGCTGGCATTAAACATTACAAGTGTTATGGTTTTTTAAAATGAATAAACACTAAAAAAAAATACAATATAATACAATATAAATAAAATACAGCAAGCAACTGGTTGTTTGTTTTTAAAGTTTTTAAATTAACTGAACTTTTAGTGATTATTTGTAGCTTAGAGTTAGTAGACACGTTAGGTAAAAGCCAAACATGTTTATTTTTGATTTCTGCTCATTGCTTAAAGTGTCTCTCGAATATTGTAGCCAGTGTGTCAGCATCTGGTTGTCCAGCATCTGAGCTCAGACTCAGAGCAGATGAAGGGACCTGGGTGCCCACATGGAGGTCTGCTCAGCTGATGATCCACCCCATAGCTGTGCACGGTCCCGATGTGCTGGTCCAGCTCAGATTCCTCTGGGCAGCCTGTCCTCCACTTGTCAGGGTCTCTCTTCCGTTTGTTTTGTCAAATATCTTTTTACTCCATCAGTTGTGCTCCCGTCTCCTTATACAGTGTTTACTGAACGAGTGAGAGCATCCTGTGGTTCTTTTTGGTTTTATTTTATATCCACTACTGATGTTACTACATATGGCAGCTCCTTTTCATAACTACTGAACTTCTTCAGTTTGGAGTTCGTTGCTCCACCATATTTAGATTTTCGTAGCGTTCTTGGATTTTTCTGCCTATTTTTTCCATTTCTAATTAGGAACAACCGGCACGCGCTTTTACAAACACATGGGATTCATCAATATGATGCTAACAATTCTGTTTAAAAACATGTTCATGAATCAGATGGAGACTTTTCTTAGGATCTTCCTTAAGAATAACCTGCAAAGAAATTTAAGAAAACACTGAGGAAGATGTTGGTGCATGAGACCCACTGTCCTTAGATTGTTCGGAAGCTTGTTCCAAAGCAGCAGCACTGGAAAATCACCCATAGTCATGAACCTAGCATCTGGCACCGCAAGAAGAGCAGCGGATGTAAGGCGCAGGTTTCGAGGTGCAGTATAATAAGAGACTAAACTGGTCAAATATGTTGGTGCTAGGCCGTGTAACACTTTAAAAGGTAAAAGGAGAAGCTGACGATGCAGCCAGCACAGTTGCCTCACAAGTGGTGCAACATGTTCATGGTTTAAAATCTGGGTTAGAGCTCACAGGTTGACGTACCCGGTTCAGTTTGATGAGGATGCAGGGCTGACCTCAGCTGTAACCATAGAAACGATCCGTAATCCCAGAGCAGTTCTCCAACATCGTCCGATTAAACTAACAGGAACGCTTCGGATTGTTCCTCACCTGTGGAGAGACTGACAGCTGAGAGAGACAGATGGATGGGAGATGGGTAGGTCAGAGGCAGGCAGGTGAGAGACAGATGGGTGGGAGAGAGAGGTTTACCTCACCGCTGTCCTCCTGAATGAAGTACTGATCTGGAGGACAGTTATCATTGGTCTGAATCTGAAAGCTGTCGTCGTACACTGTAGACACACAGGTAGAAACAGATTATATATAAACTGTGACAGAGGTCGTGACATTGGACTTGGATTTAATAATTAAATGAACTAGTTAAACTGATCATTAACGAGCGTCTCATGGGACAGGAAGGTGTTGAGGTTACGGACTAAGCTGTCCCAGCTCTCAGTGTTGAGGTTGCGGACAAAGCTGTCCCAGCTCTCAGTGTCTGAGAACGAAAACGTGATCTCGAGCTGGTTCCCCTTTGGACGAATCATCATCCCTGAAATATGAGAGTGTAGTGGTTAGCAATAAACCAGATTCCAGAAGAAATATGTAATGGAACATATAGAACATGTAGCTCATATAGACATTATTTGTTATTAGCTTGTGTGAAGGAGAGCTGAGTGGTTATGGGTTCATTAAGTTCATGTGAGTTGGACAATGGGCTTATGTAAGTGGTTATATAGTTAATACTTAGAATCCTAGTTAAATCCTAAGTATGGTCAGAGATGAACCCTCTGTTCTTTGGTGAGGCCTCTGCCAGAACGTTGGGAGTCAACCTTCCTGTTTTTCAGGACAGGCTGTAGAGGGTTCCCATAATAGAGGAGTGAGAAGGGTGGGGGCCTATGGACGTCAAAACTGACAAAGTCCAGCTGTTGGGAGATAGCTATAGTCAGCTGCCGAGCTGATAAAAAGAGTGAGCCTGGGAGAGAGAGGATGACCATGCTGCAGTGAACAGTAGACCATGTACCTTTTGGGGACCCAGCCGGCTGGGGTAGTCGGTATCACACTCTCGCCACGACAAGAGCATCATCTCGTTAGCCAGTCACAGTAGGGTCAGGTTCTGGTTTTGTTTTGGATCCAGTTCCACATTGGTAAAATACCTAAGATATGCTAATCTCACAGCCAAACGAATCCTTTACTGAATCTTTCCTAAAGTTCTCCGTTTAGTCTCGGTTGTGTCTAATGCTCCAAAGTCAACAGAACAACAGTGAACTGTGATATTTGTAGAGAACAATAAGTGTGTTGGACTCTAGCGTCCAACACGTTACAGTCAGGCCTGGTGTTACTGTTACTAACGTGAGAAGGACGAGTGTTCAGCCTACTCAGCCTGCCACCGCTGTTACACCACTCTCTGTGTCAGACTCTGGGACCTGCAGCACAGTAACAACCAGCTGATGCTCAGGGCATCATGCAGCAGGACAGCAGAGAGTTACTGCACTGATACTGACTGATACAGGAGGATGAATTGTATTATCCAGCTGCAGCACAGCCCCCCAGTGGAGCAGAGTGAGCCCTGAGCTCCAAACAGGGTCTGATACGTTAGTGTTCACTGCTGCTTACAGCGACATTAACACTGTTAGTGTGATCAGAAGGCACTGGCAGCTTTAACATGAAACCACCTGTAACTAATAATGTTACTCATGACCCTGTCAGTTCGCTGCTGTTGTTTCAGTCCCATTGTCATGTCAGGGAGTTTCACAAACATGTTCCTGTATCAAACTGTCCAGTGTCCTGGTGGTTCCAGACTGGATCTGTGGTGGGGATCTGGCTGAGACCTAATGGTCCCATCTGTCCAGGTGTGTGTGATTCTCTCAACCTGGAGTGGCAAGCTGGTCCTGCCAGGTGGGTTTGTAGTCCTTGAGTGTCAGCAGGATGATGTACATGGTGAGAGCAAACATCCTCGTCAGAAACAGGTAGAAGACCAGGTAGAAGAGCAGGATCAGACCTGGGGGGGCAGACAGGAGTTATTTTATTATTCAGGACATTACATCCTCACCCTCTTCTCCTCTAAATGTCTGTAATCCTCTTGTGTTTGGCTCCTCAGCCTCTGTAGAGTGGTTCTCATCAAAGGAACCTACTGAAACATGTAGAGCTGAGTAACGTTCATCACGGATTACAGTTAGCCACTGGTTGGCTGGCTGGCTGTCACCATGATTGGGTAACTGTCCACATCTTCACATCTCAGCCAGTAGCATTACAAAGTATACAAAAACAATCACTGGTTTACAGGGACCAGGAAACAACAGGGACATCAGTGAGTGGACCGCAGAGAAGACGTCACGTCGGCTAGTCTGTGCTCTGCTTGTCCAACAGCTGTTTGACAAACATCCAGTCTGTTATTGGCTGACTGTTGCACCATGGAGTTATCCTCCACGTACTCTGCTCAGCTGAATGTCTGGAGACGGGCGTGGAGCTTTTCCACTATTGTGGTTCTCAGATCCTCAGACAATTCTCTGCTCTTCTTTCTCTTCTCCATGCTCAGTGTGGTCCACACCACACAGAGGCTGAATTCATTTTTCTCCATTTTAACTGGTTGCTAGTGGGATTTCTATGTTGCCAGCACCTGGTGGTTACTACAGGTGAGTTTCATTACAAATTAAAGGAGCATCCACAGGCTGGAAGTACAATGATTTCTGATGTTGAAAAGGGATCAATAATTCTGTCCAGTCCATTTTTTGGAGTTCTGTGTGGACTGGATCAAATTTGGCTTTTTCTTCTCTGCTTTTTAGTTCCCATGCAAATGTAACAAGTAAAGGTTAAGGTGTTTAATGTGTTCTGCACCTTTAAATGTTAGAGGCTTGAGGTATCGTGAGAGAGAACAAGAGGGGGAACGAGAGAAGGGAGGAGAGGAAAACAGAGAAAAAGAACAGAGAGTACTGTGTAATCTTGGCGATATCTGTCATTGGAGGAGTTTAATAAAAAGCAAGTTGAGACCGACTACGTTCACGTTACTGTCTCCCCTGCAACATCCAAAGAACCCGCGGTAGACGTGCAGAAGGAGAAAGAATGAGAGAGGAGAGGACGACGAAATATAGGAAGAAGGTAGAGCACGTTAAACTGGGACGATTGTTTTTTCATATTAAACTACAGTGCCTTGCGAAAGTA
>NW_018128537.1:0-20443 GCF_001952655.1 Monopterus albus
CAGGTTTAGTGGTTAGATTAATGAGCGGTTCTAGTTGGAGCGGTTAGAGTTGTAGTTTGTTGTAAGTCTGTCTTAATAAGTGTAGTTGTACTGTTTTCAAAATCATCACCACCCAGATTTTAATAACTTTATTTTACTTTAGGGATACATTTCTGAGTTGTCTTGCTCTGCCAAGTTTCAAGGGGGAGACTCGCGCTTCAGTTAGGCCTGGGGAGGGAAAGTGTTGCGTTTCATGTGATTATTAGATTTTCCATATGTGGGAGGACTCCAAGTACGGGAAAAAAACACTGTCGCCAAGTGCTGCTCAAGGGGGATTTGTTGGGGTTTTCTCATTAATGATGATGATGATGATGATACTAAGGTCTAGAATTGTATACTTGACAGTACAGTTTGACACCATGTAGAATAATATATCGGCCACAGATTTGTTTGTTAGAAACAAACGTGCATCATGAAACTAATCCTTTCTTGAAAGCTAAATCTACCTTAAGTAGAAATAGTGTTATCAAATATCACTTAACATTAGGTCCCTGCTACTTTGTCACCTTTTTAAGATGTTTTACTGCCACAGTGTAATCTTGTATTTCCGTATAGCATCATAGATTAAGACATGTTAATCTTTCCTTATTTTAAAATGCAGGAAGATACCAGTGTGTAGAGGTCCTGATAGTAACCCCAGGAGTCAAAGTCTTAACTGTTGGAGCTTTAAAATATAACATTCAGGGGCTTTTTCAGTGTCAGGGCATTACAGCTCATGTTACAAGTTACAATTATTAAACCTGTTGAGTCCCTCTTTAAATTAATATATTTGCTTGAAAAGTGACTGGGGTAATTGTAAGATTCAGTTCTTCTTACCATTGCTAACTCTGAGAGACGAGACAGTCCAAGTAACTCCAAAACAGTGCTGATTTATTCAAAGGATCACAGGTAAAATTATCATTACACGCTCAGGTATCTTGCACCTCCAAACTGCTCCCAGGCAGATGTAAGATGAAAGACCCTGAACCCACCAGGCCTATACATTATATCCCCTCGGTTGGGCTAGCCCCATACTACACAGAAACGTCAACCGAGACGTCTCTGTTACCAGCTTTGCAGCTGGTCATAGCAGTAGTCAAAACATGAAGCAAATCAATGTGTGTGTGTCTGTTGGTTAAGTGGTGTGTAGCTAAAAACATTCTCACACGACCTCTAGTAACATGTCGTGTCTTAAACATAAGAACATATTATGGCTAAGGCTACAGTTATACACGTCATAATAATAATATTAAACACCCTGTCTGCTGACAGTCATCAACTCTTCTCTCTAGTTATCCTTGACCAGATGTACCCTGTAGAAACTCATAAGCATGACTAAGCATTTAACAGTCTAACTAGACATCCTATCTCCACTAAACATTTCTAATACATAAAGTATCTATCCAATATCTAGCTGACTAAAATACCTAACAGTACTGGAGGGAAATGTCCAGGTAGCTAGAGAAATAAAGAAGAGTTGGGCCAAATCATAGTGTGTAAATACAGGATAGCTCATGGACCATCGGTTTATTTTTTATTTTTCTTGTGAAATGCAGTGTGCTTCCATTAAAATCGTGTGTGGGTAGTCCAGTATTGAATTAAAGTGGTCACAGTATAGCAGGTTAATTGGTTTTAGTTTAACTTTAGAAATGTTTTGTGAGTGCATCTCGGGTACCATCTGTCGGCCACTATTTTCGGTAATTTTCCAGTGTTCTATAACGTGTGAACAGCTGGAGCCCAAACAGGTCTGGCGACACGAGATTATGGGGAAGGAAATGTACGCACGTGTTTATGTCAAGACTCCGCCCATGTGTTTTGGTTCCGCTGTCACGTGACGGTTAATCATAGCTGCTAATTTTAACAGTTTATGAAATTAAAACAAACACGTATGTTTTCGCAGGTCGTTAAAAACAAGTGCGGTTTATTTAAGTTAATATTCATTCGCTCTAACCGCGGCATATCTAAATCACCTCTGAGGCACCGACTTATTTTTGAAAGTTCAGAGCGGAAGTTGTTTAGTAGTAGTAGTAGTAGTACTGGGCAGCGTCCGAGGATGAACCGTCTCCTGCTTTACGGTGGTTAAAACATGGAATCGCAAGAAAACCTGTCCGGTCAGCGCGTCCGTGATGAGCAGGATGCCAAGCGGACCTCCGCGGATGTGGACACCGCAGTGTTGCTGCTGGGAGCGGGAGTAACGGCCATCACACATCCGCTGCTATATGTGAAGCTGCTAATACAGGTAGCCAGCTAACAGTTAGCTGTCGATGCGCTGCTGTGTTTTCTTTGGGCTCGTTCAAATGCTACCTGTGTACTGTACTCATTCAGCTTAGCGGCTAAATGCAGCTCGCTACCCGGTCGCCTCGTTCCCCGGCTCCGGGGGTGGGGGGGTGGGGTTCCTCCCAGAGTCCAGTGAAGTGCGGTTCAAACATCCGATTTATGGCTAATGTATCACTAATCACGTATTCGTGCAAATTGCGATCGTTGCTTTTTCTCAATGGAGGCTGTTAAGATGAAATTGTTGAACCGAGTTAGAACGGGTCCACCGTTTACACTGACAACGTTTTCTACGAACCAGTCAGTCAAACCAGTTTCACACAGGCTCATGCAGTTCAGTGCTTTACAAACTGACAAAAGACGGAATAAAAGTGAGGAATACGAAAAACAGGGACTAAAAGACTAAGATAAATACAAACGTCAATTTAACAATTAAATTTGTGAACAGTGCAGTACATGGACTTTTTTAAATTGGAAAACAAAACACGAGGAAATAAAACATTTAAATATAATTTTAGTAATAGAAGTTACTAACTGGAATAAACAATGGCTGTAAAATAAGTCTAGGAACAGTGGTTTTTGATCCAGACCTGGACTAATGTGGTCTGGATGGGCAGTCAGTGAAATGAACCTTTGTGGTTTCACAAAACCTGACAGTGGGTTTTAGGATTAGTGGCCGATTAATAAGGCTATTTGGTATCTTTAGATTATCATTATTGGCCAGTGTCTGTTCTCTAAGGCCTGACTAACGAGTGTCTGTCAACACATCTGCAGGTAGATTTTTGGTTACTTGTGGGGTTTTTTAATTTAAAATTAAAGGAGTGTGGTAAATGTACATCCCATTTTTTATCATCAAATGCTTAATATTTTTAATGTGTTGATCTTAATTGGTTTAAATTTTTCATTTATTTGATGTAAAAAATAAAAATATCTACATTATATATATCAGCCACTGGCCTCCTCCCTCTAAAGGTCAGCACAGTCCACTGAAAGCCCATAGTGGTTGATCACTAACTAGGATGGTTTACCCCCTTTCACAGTCATTGCTGGATCAGAAAGTTGATAATCTGTCACTCAGTATTATTAATTTCCTTCTGGACTTCACCTTAAGGTGTTACACTTTGACAGCTCTGCCTCATCTGGTCTCACATTTCCTCCAGCGTGTTTAGTTTAGATCTGGTGAGAGGAGGGAAAACTGTTTCTTTTGACATCAGACCACGTATTCCCACAGAGCAGAGAAGCTGTGTTTAATCTCATGGTTGTCTCTAGGTGGGACATGAACCCCTTCCCCCGACCGTGGGCACAACCATGTTTGGAAGAAAAGTCTTATACCTGCCTGGCTTCCTCTCCTATGGTGAGTGGCGTCATTAATCAGCATCTTGTTTACTGGACATGAGTTAAGAGCAGCTGACAGGAAGTGAATTGGTTTTCAGCACAACACATTGTCAAAGTGGATGGAACGACAGGGCTCTTCCGTGGTCTCTCACATCGCATCGTGTCCAGTGCTGTCTCTACTGTGGTCAGGAGCAAACTGAAACGGGTAAGCCAGGACTGAGCCTTTGAGTTTAATTAGTTGAACAAGTTACTTACTAATAGAGAATGTGAAGTTGTCATCACGCTGTCTTGAATTATGGGTAAATGTTATAGGGGCATCACGCTGTTTAGCCATCAGAGATGTACACTACATACGTCTATATACAGCTACATACAGTAGTGCATGCTTCAGCTACGTCCACTTTACTGTTCAGTCTGAGGACAGACAGGACAGAAGTCAATTTATCTGCAGTGTCTGTGTCATCTGCTGCTAGCTAGCGTTAGCTCCCGAACTGAGAGCTGAGATCAGGGTGCAGAGTCAATGTTCAGTCTCCCTCTAGGTCCCCTAAGAGTTAGCTACAGTCAGCTAAGGTTATCCAGTTTGAATCACTGCAGTCAGTAAAGCCAGATCTAAATGATTTGAACTTCTTAGCAAAACAGCACAAGAATATGTGCAAGTAAATACAGCGCCTCCCTCCTAAAACAGTGCCCCAACACGACTTGACGTACCTTAACATTCTCTAAGAAAGCTGATACCAGTATGTTTTCGAAATATTTTGTATTTAAGAGTTGTCAACACATTTCACCGGAGGAAAAGTGGATTATTGCTTAGTTTGAATCCATCAGTGGATGAATTACTTCACTATAAATGTTTCACTCAGTTTCTCATCTGTTATGGACTTGAATGAATGAAGTTCACATTTCACAGCCTTAGAAGATACAGCACTACAGGCTGTGGTGTAGCAGGGCACTTTCATTTTATTGCTTTTAACATCATTCAGATCAGGACATTTTATTCTTAAGAAGGCAGACTATCAGTACGTGATTCACTGCAGGCCTGGATCACCGGTGAATTTTGTTCATGAGATAAACTGTGAAGACAAAAGTGTTGAAGAACCCACTGTTCATATAAGTGGATCTTAAATGACTGGCATGTGAGTAACAGAAAGAAATGCCTTTGGGTAAAATGTTGTTTTAACGCATTGAAAGGTTGTCAAAGTAATTGCTGTTCATTATTCAGAAGGTGAAGCTTCTGTCCAAGAAAGACGAGCCGCAGACTTCACTCAGGAAAGTGATCAAAGAGGTGAGATGTGATTTTCACCTGCTGTAGCAGAACGTGGACGCTGCGGCATCAGGCCAGAATTAGGGATATATTTGAAATGTCTTGTTGTATTTAATGCCTTATTTGTGCTGGATATTTTGGTATTTGAATGAATTGGCTTCTTTGGTTCTTAAACATATGCATCATCTAAGTTCAAGACTCTTCTTTAGTCATCCCTTTGAGCAGGCAGATTAAAAGATTTTGCTGGATTTTAGACCATTTTAATCAGCCAAAGTTTCTGTGGGGTCACCTATGTTACTACTTCTTTTCTTAACCTGTTCTTTTATTTTGGAACAAGTCTTACATGTATATCTGTAAATTGTCTTCTCTCTCCAGACCACACATGAGATGATCATCCAGTGCCTTTCCAGAGTAGCCACTCATCCTTTTCATGGTACGTCCTCAGTCAGGCTGCTTGTGTGTTTGGTTACCAGCTACGCTCTGGATGCTTCTGCCTGATCCACACAAACGTCACACCTGAAACTAAGCTGCAGCTAATGACTCGTTATCAGTTGGTTGTGAAGTTAATTTTATCGATCAGTTGTTGTTGTTGTGTATAAAATGTGAAAATTTGTGAAAAAGGCCCATTTCAGAGGCCGTGGTGATGTCGTCATGTGTCTGGTTTTGTCCAGCCAGTGACCTAGAGCAGAACAGAGAATCCTCACATTGGACCAGAGGAAACCAGTGAATAAATGACTTAAAGCATTAAACTGTCTGCATTAACCAGCCACCCACGTTGTGCTACCTCTACAGTATGTGCCATGTTATAACCAGGGACAGTGTGCTGGCTCTTTCACTGACCAGCTGTTTTCTTTTCCTTTGACAGTTATGTCAGTGCGTTGCATGGCTCAGTTTGTTGGCAGAGAGGTCAAATATGGGTAAGACTTTGTATAATGTTGCAGATCTGCTGTAATATATCAATAAAGTACCTGCTCTACTCTACTCTACTCTACTGTCCAATATGTACATGTCCTTAAAAATTCATGACCAACCAAGCAAAAGAACCCGATGGCAGATGAGTTGTAATTTGGATAAGAGTCAGAAATCTGGTTTTTAGGTGTTTGTGCTGTGGACTTCCTGCACGTTGATTTGAGTCCGTGTCACATTTACAGAGGGGTGTTCAGTTGTATTGTCAAGATTTTTAAGGAGGAAGGAGTTGCTGGATTCTATGTGTGAGTTGCACTTAACTGTTCCTCAGTCACATTTTTATATTTACCCAGATCTTGACCCTCCCCCTGTCTGAGCAGTGTTTTGTGTGTTTGCAGTGGTCTCATGCCCCATGTGCTTGGAGAGGTCCTCTTCCTGTGGTGTTGTAACCTCCTGGCTCACTTTATTAACACCTACGCTGTAGACGACGGTGTAAGTCCACCACTGCACACGTACTGACACGCTACTGTGGTTTAGTAAGAGAACGATGGTTGACTATTACAGTTTACAGCCCTAATGGCATATCAGGAAATACAAATTTTGGCATGTGTTGATTAGTCTAGGAAAGATATTTGCATTTACACACAAAACATGCACCTGTCATTTTACATATCGTATTTTAGAATTTTAAAACAGCTTAATATGTTAAGGTACAAGTGTCAGAACCACAACACATCATCATTTCAACTTGGCTGAGAGAAAACGGTAACGTCACACGCTCTCTAAGGCCCATGACACAAAGCCCGCCGTCGATGAGCGTCGGTCACCCTCATCTTCACAGTGTCTCCCGCACTTTTCTTCTGATTTGACATGTTGAATCAGTGTTGGCCTCGTCAGTGAGAGAGACCACTCTGATTGGCTTGTTGAGCTCAGCGAATGCACGAGATGAGAACAGTTCAGGGAAGCTCATTCAGCCTGTCACTGTAGTATCCATGATTTTACCTATTTAGTGTGAGTTCTCTTTGGTTTTCACCTCTGACCTTCTTTATTCTTCCACAACCAAAGGACCAAGTTTGATTTTCAATAAATGTCTTGACAGGTTCACGTCCAGCTCTCTCCTTGTGTTTTTGTTGCAGTTCAGTCAGGCCTCAGCAGTGAGAAGCTACACTAAATTTGTGATGGGTGTAAGTTGAACGTTCACACTGTTATTTAACATATTTTTCCTTACAGCAGATTAATGCAGTGTTTTTCTCTAGATTGCAGTGAGTGTTCTAACATATCCGTTCATGTTGGTGGCTGATCTCATGGCAGTCAACAACTGTGGGTGAGTGGCACGCTCAGACGTTACTCACAGATTAATCATCAGGGATATTAACAGATAGATGGACATGTTACTGTTCAACAGCATGAAGTCGGTTCGTTCAGTCTGGAAGCACGTACCAAAGGGTTTAGATTTATAGTAACAAGGATGGATGTTTATGTATATATGTTATAGCCTGATTCACATACATTTAAAATTAATCTGAGGTTTAACGAAATTTAATATAACTAAATACATGAATCATCTTATTTCTAAAATCTTGGCTACTGTCATGATGCTTCATTGTGATTGGTTGTGCTTTGTGTTGTCAGCCTGGCTGCAGGTCTTCCTCCTCACTCTCCCATCTTTAAGTCCTGGCTGCACTGCTGGAATCACCTGAGCCACAAGGTACGCTCTGCTCATTCTGTGCAAATACACACCTCTCACTTCAGACTAGATTCTACCTGAGAAAGTGTATTGATAATGTGTGATAGAAAGGGAAGGACACACGGTGTTCTACCCAATCATACATGAGAGCTGATGTGACACAAAGCAGACTGGATCCAGATGTGGCCTTCTTCCTTCTGGATGTGTTAGCATCTAAAGCTAACCTGTTTGTTTTGGTAGCATTAGCCACCTAGCATGGTCTGGATTTTACCTTGTGTTGTAGTAATATTATTTTGATCTGGGAGGAACTGGAGCTTTGTGTCACATCAGCAGAAACAAGTGTTTGTACTGGACTGACACATTTACTGTTAGCTAGCTAATGCTAGCTTCAGACTGGAGGCTGCAATTTGTACAGTTTGTCCCAAGCAGGCATCCATAGGTTACATTGTTGCTAGGAAACAAGATGTGATGGGAGGGGCAAAGAGTGGCTTATGGTATCAGTTTGTTTTGAGTCTCACTAGACCCTCTAAGCTAAAAAGACGTTGGGTGGAATAGGTTCAACTTTTAGGTTCAGTGGTAATTAATAGCAATTTACTAAACTATGTCAAGTGTTGAAGGGAGGGTTTCCCTAAATCAGGGGGATATAACCAAGGTTCAGAACTGACTCCCACCCCAGTGTTGTTCATGTGGTCACTTAGTTTGATACAAAACTCATATTGAAGTAGTGACTATTCCAGTACGTGTCCCTTCCTGTTAGGGTCACCTCTTCAGAGGATCCAGCTTCTTTTTCCGTCGGGTGCCTGTGACTTCCCTGGCCCCTATAGAGGACTGACATCACCTGCTTAGGGTGTTCTTCGTCATCCTCTTGCTCAGAGATGTTTTCCACCCCGACGTCAAGCCGCTGCTGCTGTTATCCAGATGTAGCAGCAGACACAGCTCATGGAGTGCCAATGAACTTTTTGTTACAGGAGTTTAAGTTCAGTTCAGTCGGGTCAGGACACACATTTTTGTTTTCTTTCACCAGTTTGAATCATTTCAGAATCAGAAACCGCAGTGTCTTGCAGCAATCATCTGTGAGTGCCCTACAACTCTGATTGCATGGCTTCCTCTTCATAATAACTGCTCCTGAGGCTCTTGGGCGCTGCAGTAATTGATGCTGTCACACAAGGCGTACCCAGAGATCGATTCTAAGCAGAGCATTTCCAGCTTCTGTGAACAGTTGGTTCAAACAGCCTGTTATGCACTTGTTAAAGTTGGAAACATGTTTTAGAAGAGGTTATATGACCTGTCTAGGTGTTTAACTAGCTGTCAACCAGCTCAACTAACTCTGTGTTACAGTAGCTATTTCTGTAGTGACAGTTTTATCAGTATGATCCCAGTTAACATTTATTTTTAACTAAAATCCTCTCAGATTGTTATTCCTGGTTCTTACCCTCTAGTGACTGTTCTGAAGCTGCATGAGGTTTGGTTTGTTCACAACAGAACATCTGTCATTTCTTTGCCATCCAGTTAAGTGTGTGTGTTTGGTTTTGCTGAGATTAACACAAAGTATTGCAAATTTTTAAAAGTGTAAACACTGGGGATAGAATAAATTTTAAAAAATATATGAAATGCATGTCTGCAATGTAAAAACAATATATTAATATGACCCAAGTTGTAGATGTATACAGGATTATACACATGGCCACTTTATTAGGTACACTTGTTCAGCTGCTTGTTAATGTAAATGTATAATCAGCCAATCGCATGGCAGCAACTCGGTGCATTTGACATGATGGTCAAGATCTGCTGAAGTTCAGATTAGGGAGGAATGGTGATATGTGACTTTGGCATGGTTGTTGGTGCCAGAGCGTTTCAGAAACTGCTCATCTACTGGGATTTTCACACAGACATCTCTAGGGTTTACAGAGAAGGGTCTGGGCAAAGAGACGGTGTCCATCGAGCAGCAGCTCTCTGGGCGAAAATGCTTTGTTGATGGCAGAGGAGATTGGCCAGACTGGTTCAAGTTGATAGAAAAGCAAGGGTAACTCAACTTGTGTGCAAAAGAGCATCTCTGAATGCACAGCATGTCGAACCAGGGCTACAGCAGCAGGAGACCACACCGGGTGCCGCTCATGCTAAGAACAGGAAACAGGCTACAATTCACAAGGGCTTCCCAAACTTGGAAGAAGCATTGCCTGGCCTGAGTTTCCATTTCTGCTTCACCATTTGTATGATACGGTCTGAACAACATGAAAGCAGGAGCCATCCTGCCTCGTATCAACAGTTCAGGCTGCTGCTGGTGCTGTAACGGTGTGGAGCACCTTTTCTTGCCACAGTTTGGGCCCCTTAGTACCAACTGAGCATCACTGAAATGAAATCCTGAGTATTGTTGCTGACCATGCCTGTCCCTTTAAACCAACCCAGTACTGGCCAGGCGTACCTAATAAAGTGGCCAGTGAGTGTATTTTCTTTTTGTAATTCAGAAATATTTCTGTGGTGTAAAGTAACTTTTTAAAAATCTGTCATTTGCTCCGTTGCATTTAAATGTCTCCATCTGAACATGTTTGTGTGGGCCGAGGTCCGTTAACCCTGTAACGAAGGCCGACCACGCTCGCACACGTGACTGATGAATGGGTGATGATCATATTCTGACTCCAGCTCCCGGTCTCGTTGCTATACATGTAAATGTGTTGTGATGAAAATAAAATGTTTCCTACTCAGTAGTGTTTAGTCCAAGTTAACAATACTGGCACATTTATTGATTAACCACGTTATTAAACCAGTGTCAGCTGAGATTGGCTCTGGCTGGACGGCCATTAGGTAAGATCTGCATTTACACAAAGAAAATGACATGGTTATTGATGGATGATATTTTGTGCCACGTTGCTCGTTTCTGTCTTCCATTGTTTTGTTTTTTTTAATATATGCAAAAATGGAAGAGAAACTGTTCCCTGAGGTATATTTGTTGTTGAAGCTGTGATGTATGCGCTGTAGTGGATAAGACCTGGTTTAAATAAGTAATTAAAATATTTTCCCTTAACGAAACCCTAAATGAAGACAGACGTGGTGTAAACGTGAACATCTGCAGGTAAGAGAGCTGTGTATTCTTAACTAAAACACAGACAGACTGAGCTACACACTGATGTCTTCACACTTATTTCCTCAGGATGAGATGCTTACTTATAAGCATGGAGGCAGTTCTGTACACTGCAGAGTAAATGTGCTTTAGAATCCAGTTGGATCCTGGCACATTGTCTTTGCCGTCTACTGAAATTACCACTAACAACCTTCCTGCTCTGTGCCAAAAAGTGAACAAGCCCTCTTCTGTTGTAACAATAGTTTTCATTTTAATCAGACTCATTCAGAAGCAACATGTTGAGCTTACTGCAGGTCTGATCATTAAAACGACCCCATTACATCTTATGCCTCTAAAAGGCCTCAATAGTTTTTTTGTATTTGTAAAGTGTTTAATTTTAAAGCAACAGGCCTGTTAAGTTGCAGTCTACATGTAAAGGTACTCGGCTACCGTTCGTCCACCTGTTAAGGAACACAGCACAGTGAGTGCAGAGTAATTCATTGTCAAATAGCAGAAAACAATACAAAGACAGCACTGGTTTAAATAATGTACACCCACCTTCCCAAACCCCCCTCACACCCAACTCTCAGATCACATGTGGTACATGACAGCACATAGCGTGCGCACACATTCCTGGCAGAAACAATACACAGAGTTTCAACCAGTCCAGCATTACATTGGTTTTACTGAGCGTTATCACACACCCACCCACACACACACACACACACACACCAGGAGGTGTCCTCTATAAAACAAGTCATCCCATGTTGTCTCTAAAACACGCCGAGCAGGAGCCTTCCGGCATCACTTTGCATAAAAAATGTTCCCGTTCTAGAAAAACAGCTCCGCTGCATGCTCTTCTAAAATGTGTTACACTGTGCTCTACACACTACCTGCACACAATAGGATTTATGTTACAGACAAGAAAAAACCCTTTAGACTCAACTGTCACTGTGGAAGCTCATTCCTGCCAGGGAACGTAGAGAAGGAGGAAATGCAAATTAACAATTATAATAAACCAAGTCGTCTTCAAATCAATCATTTTAGCGTCAAACGGTCGGATTTTGACATTGTAAATAAATACGTAACTTTCTGACTCACCAGTTTAAAATGACATACTGTATTAAAAAAAGAATTACAGGATCTACCAGGTTTTCAACTGATGATGTACGGTACAGCAGTAATTTTAAAAGTAATCTTTTTAAAATCTTCAAATCCAAATTCAAACTAAACAGAATCAAGCAAGTCGAACCTACGAGGGCATGTCATAATTTGACTTAGTAAATCTTTGCCATAGGTGCGTGGACAGTAAATCCCACAATTCAATCTAAAAAATCTCAAAAACAAAAAACATTCTGACCTTTTTTTGTTTTTCCTTGTTTCTGGAGGAATCAGCTTCCACAGTTAAACCTCATGTCAGGAGAGAGATTAAAGCAAAGTGGTCCAGGCTACATTCACACAAACAGCATTTTGGAATTATTGTGAAAAATAACTTCTCTATGACTCCAAATTTCATTTACATTCATTTTAAATGACAGCATTTTGGATATTGTGTTCACTGTAAAATATGCATCCGTGTGCTTCCAGGTTTAAAAGGTAAATCCATGTTTGTTGTGAGGAAAAGCACCGTGTCATTGTGGAGTTGCTGTTTAAGATGCTGACTGTCTCTTAGAAAATGTTAAATTGTGGCTGATCATGTTGAGTTTGTGTTCAGGCTGGATGTTGTGCTACTGTTACTGTGTTATATAGATAGAGATGTTTTTGATTTAGCCTAACCTGATTGATAAAACCAAGAGAAACACCTCTGTATAATGCAGCTTCCAGTGATCACACAGGTGAATCCGCACAAACTGAACGTTATCACCTTCATGAAGGAGGATTTACTGCAGGACTGTTGGATTAGACTGACTTAGATCCTTATAAACAGAGAGGACAATCGTTTTAGAACACATGATCTGGACATGGAGATAAAACTAGTTGTAAATATATTCCTGTCGGTGCTCTGCCTTCACACCTTTATTTCAGTTCTATACCAGCTTGTTTAAATCATTAGCTCTGTTATAAGGACTGCACTGTACCTAATAAACTGACACGGAGTATTTTCAGACAACGCGGCTGCATCTGTCTGTGGCATTACAACAATGTGACAAGCTCATCATCATCAGCAGCAGCACTAATGTACCCATTCTGTAGAGTAAAGGGGCTTTCAGACAGGACGCTGTGGGCGGAGCATAAGGTCAAGCATGCCATCCATGCACGCTGCACTGAAGTTAAAAACAAAGTCCTCACCAATACAACTAAAGCCAGAGCTTTTCGCTGACATGTAGAGAGATAATGTGCAGCCAAGTCCACTGCTTGAAAAACTAGTTAACATCTGCTAACCACCTCCTGGAAAGCTTTATGGTCCCCTAGCAACTGGCACCCTACATTTGCATATGTGCGCCCTCCTCTGCTGGGCTGTGCCCAACCCCCGTGGCGAGCGCAGCACATACCGCGTCCTATCTGAAAACCTTTTAACAGTGGGTCACCAGCTACTACGTCGAACCAGGGCTAACTGCGTTAGTTTGAAGTTTGAGTAGAAAATGTATTGATGTGTTATACACAGGTGGCATTAAAACAGTCAATTTGCCTTTTGATATTCCGTCTTATCTCTGTCAAACCATGTGTGGACACAAATGTACCTTTCCAGTTCAATAAAACAAACTAATGCGCTGTAGGCCTGACTGTACTGGAGTTGGACCAGACATCGCATAAGGTGCTAAAGATAACTGAACATGAGGGGCCACTGTAAAAATGTAACAAGACGCACCATTCTAATATAATCACGCTTTTCAACAAGCAAATCTTGCAAGTATCACTCTATGAAGAAGAAGACGACGAAGTGACAGGGATCAAGCAGAAACATCACCAAGCTCACAGTCTTTGGTTAGGTCATGTTAAAAAGCCCGCAGCACTTTAAGGAAGCCTCGCAGTGAGCGACAAGAAACATCTGGACAGAATCCCTGCAGAGCACCTGGTGCAGTTCAGGTGACAAAGTAATGCAATGTTCAAGCTGGGATGTACGGATTTGGAAGGAAAAGAGCTGCTGGTAGGTCCAACAGGTGCTGGTCTGTAGAGAGAGAATGTAAATGATGCTGGTAGAAGCAGTGAAGACATCCCACTGCGTCCATGGTAGAGAGAATCACAACCACTTTGATCCCAGTTCAGTTTTCATGCACGAGTAGGAAGGTACCCTCGGAAGCATCAGAGAAAGTGAAGGCAGTAGTTCCTATGGTGGAAAGCAACAGATAAAACTGAACCTCTATTATTATTTGCAAAGTCCTGTGTGAAGAGAATCCTCATCACTCAGATCATGTGAAGAACACAAAGTTCTCTGGTCAGGGCTCAGCATCTTCAGACAGCAGGGGTTTGGACAAATCATTCAGATGGCTGCTCATCTCTTCCCTGACTTCATGTAGGACGGTATAGCTCCTCGAGCGGTCAAACCCTCGAAGCGTTTGTAGGTGTAGTTGATGAAGACCCAGTCCTTGTTCTTCAGGTTGGCCTCAGTCTGGTTGGACACCTGGGTCCCTGGAAAAGAAGAAGAAATTGTTTAAGATATCACAACAGGGGAGCAAACGCTGAAATGTGCTCTTCAAAAACAGGCTGGGTACCTGTTGGCGTGAGGATGTCCGAGTCAGGGAACTCGTCGAAGTTTGAGGTGTCGTCGATGCTTTTGATCTCTATAGGAATGGCAGCTGGTCTCTCTCTGCAGAACACAGTGGATTTAGGAAAGAGATGAGGACATGTGCCCATCGTGACAGTGTGCATTTGGGAACTTCACAGGCAGAGAAACAGCTGATCTGAGCTGGCTACTGTGTTAGCCTGACATTGGTGAACCAGGTACAAAGAACTGGGGGGGGACATGGGGCATGTGTACCTGATGTGGTCGTAGTCCACCCCCTCAAAGAAAGGATTGGACTTGATCTCCTCCACACCTGCAGCACCGATCCTGTGCTCCTCCTCACAGCAGAACCTGCACACACAACATGTGATCACTTCCTATCAGACACCAACTCGCTATGAACCATGCTAAATGTGAGATGCTATTAGATAATTTAGAAATATTCCAAACAAAGCAATCCCTCTCTTGTCAATATAATCAGTGACTGAGTAGCCGCATCAACCACTACGGTGAGCAGAGGTGTGTTCCTGCCTGAGGATGAGGTCTTTGGCCTTCTCTGATATAGGCACTTCTGGAGGAAAGGTCAGAGTCTCTCTCCAGTTCATCACTTTCCTGTACGTCTCCTGAGGCGTCTCCGAGCAGAACGGAGGGTAACCTGCACAGAGTGAACAAACTATCATTTACACACATCTGGCCTGACCTAAGACCCGTTAGGATAAACACGCTGAATGCTGAGTCGTTACCTATCAGCATCTCGTACATGATGACACCCAGGCTCCACCAGTCACACAGCTTGTTGTATCCATTCTGCATGAAGACCTCTGGAGCGATGTAGTCTGGGGTTCCCACTGTGGAGAAAGCCTGACGGAGGGGAGGAAGAGGGTTAGAGGCCGTTTGCTGTCAGGTGTTAACGTATTATTTCTAAGCTGTCGGGGTGTGATGCCGTGTGCAGACCTACCAGCTGCCTCCTGTTCCTCTTCCAGGTCTCTGCTTTCCTCTTGGAGTTCATGTTCTGGAAGGCTGCGGACACAGGACAGCTCACTGTTAAAAGCTGGGGCCTTTCAGATGCAATAAACACCTTAATACTTAATCTTAACCAGTCTGGAGTGACTGCTGGGTTGTTTTACCCAGAGACCTGTTTGACAGGATCAACTCTGTACAGTGTGTCAGTATAAACATGACAGATCGGTGTTGTAATGAAACAAAGCATAAGTGGCTGAAGTTGCATGCAAGTGATGGTTGAAATAAATAGAACGTCGCCTGACTTTGCTTACTGAGATCACTGGGCAGGCTATGGTTCAGGTTCTTGTAGAACTCGGTACGGTGAGCCCTCTTCAGTCCCGTGCACAGGCCAAAGTCAGACAGCTTCACATGGCCCTGGAAACAGAAAACAAACCACAGGCGCCTTCAAACAAAACATTCCTGGTACTTTGGGAACTTTCCTGTTTCTCTTTCCATTTCCAGTACATTTGAAAAACCAAGTAAATTATGCAACTTGTGAAGGATTTAAAAAAAATGACTGGAAGAAAACTAAAGCTGAAATCTGATGCCATCATTTCACCATGACGTTTCAGTATAGTTTGAATTCATCACCCAGAACTCTGAGGCCGCTACATGCTGATTTAGTGGACATGATACAATCGTGAACATGACAGTGGACTTTAGGAAGAGCATCTGTGTCCAACACATCTGGCCAATGAAGGTGATTCCGAAGTGATTTTCAACAACAACCCCAGCTGAGAAACTGCTCGACCATAACTAATCAAAGTGAAAATGGACACACTGTCTCACCCTGGAGTCTAGCAGCAGGTTGTCTGGTTTGATGTCTCTGTGGATGAAGCCCAGCTGGTGGATGGAGTCAATGGCCAGCACCGTCTCTGCTATGTAGAACTGAGTGGCCTCTTCTGTCAGAGTGTCCTTCTTCATCAGCAGGGTCATCATGTCTCCTGCAGCACAACAGCAGAGGCCACAGTGAGAGCCACAGCCAGAGGAGGTGGACAAGAACCTGAACCAAACAGTCCCTGATGACGAAGGTAGAATGCTCTGATGGTTCAGGTGGAGTTTTAGGGGCTGACTGGTCAAACAGACACTGTGGGAGCATCAAATTTCATAGCACAAGAAAATAGTCCAGAAGTAATATAGTTATTAGGATGAGGGACAGACATTTGTCATTTGCTGTCAGAATCACACCTCCAGGTAGGAACTCCATGATGAGGTAGAGGTTCATCTTATCCTGGAAGCTGTAGAACATTTTGACCACCCATAGGCTGTCTGCTTCTACCAGTATGTCCCGCTCAGCACGGATATGACCAACCTAACGAACAGAAGGGGACACACATGGGTTCAAAAATGTCCAACATGAGCAACAGCAGCATTCCACTGTGTGGGTTTCACTGGCTCCATACCTGCTCTTTCTCCAACATGTCAGCTTTGCGGAGGATCTTCATGGCATACACATGACCGGTGTCTTTCTTTTGCACCAGGCGAACCTGGAAGCAAACACACAGAGGTCATGCCAACCAGACAGAGGCTTGATAAATGAAAAGCAGTACTGAAATACAGTTCTATCAAATCAAATCTAACAATAATAAAGTCCATGTGAAAAAAACCTGCTGAAATACGCTGAGGGAACCCTTGCTGCCATTATCGTTACATCTCCAGACTCGTGAAACATGGTCAGGTTTACTGAGAATGACCTAAGTTCATATTTACTGATTTGCTCAGGGTATTAATTGTGCCTGTGTACTCAGATATTGCAGTACGTGTAGAGTACACCAGCTCTCTACAGGATGGCAGTCATGTTCAACTACTGGGATAATGTGAACACAATTCAGCAGGGACTACACTATCTTGCCTACTTATCAGAAGACGTAGTACACTCTCTCTGCTATGATCCAAGACTCTGCACAGTGTCTGAAATGTTAGAAAAGAAAAACTGCACAATCATGTCCCAAGTATTTAGGTAAAAAGTTGTTACCTCTCCAAAAGCTCCTCGGCCAATCACCTTCAGAGACTCAAAGTCCTCCAGACCCAGTCGGGTGCGTTTCAGACGCAGAAACTCTGTCTCTTTCCTTGCGTGCTGAGAACGTCGGATACGCTTCTGCAAAGTACAAACCCCACAGCTGCTACTGCACATCATTCACAACTGTACATTTTTAAAGCTGCAGCTAAAATACAATACTATACAGTTCCCTGAAGAACTTACCATCTTGTGATTGCAGTGTGACAGCTCGCAGTTTTGCAATCAACAACTGGTCTAATTGGAAGAATGCACTGTTCTTTTGTTTTGTTTTTTTGCATTCTTACAAACCCACCTCCAACTGTCACATTTTTATGTCAGCAGGCTAAGTTTTTAATCATCCTGGGGCTTTGGCTGTGCAGGAATTTCAAATCACAATGTTCTCAAGGGACCCCTACTCCAGTGAAAGTTCTTGGAATAAAAAGCACTGGGAACCTTCCGGTGGGAACGTAGCTTATGTAAACAACAAGCACTTTACAGCACTGTTCCAACAAATCTAAAAATCAGGCCAACACTGTGTCAAGAACAAAGCAACTTCAGTTCCTTCAGTGAGTTCTTCCATACGGTGTTTATCCATCAGCACAGATCAGCCCTGCCAGGCAGAGCCGTGTTGAGCTGCTGCAGCGTCAGCACCATTGTGTTTCCACTGCACTGTAAGTGCATTTTACATAAAATGGCTCCTTTTTCATTTGTATGCATGTACATATTTAGAAACAGATGGTTGTTTATCCTCTTTTTATTCTGCAAGGACGTTCCCTCTGCACAATATTCCATGCAATCACGTCTCAATGAGCCAGCTCTGCTGAAAGCGGGTCAGCATGATTACCCCCTGCTGCTAAAAACAGACGGAAACAGACGTCAGCCCATGCCCAGCTGGCTCTACACAATTACAGCGGGGTGGCCCTGGGAAAACACTGCAGGTGTGTGGGTGTCACTCACCTCTTCATCAGCCAAGCCTTCCTGATCCATCACTTTCTCCAGCTTCTGCTGCCTGAAAAGACAGTTTAACTATTACCACTGTCTGACAGCAGCATTTGTATCTGTTATATTGACAAGAAGGAAGAACAGTATCAGGAAAAAGGCAGAGCACACTTCATCTAGCAGCCCGTTGAAATATCAACACTGACCAGCACATATTAAATTTTATATCAGAAACTCAGTTTGAGGCCAGTCAAACATTTCCATATGTAGATCTGAAACCTGTGGCTGTTACCTCATCTCTCGCTCCTCATGCTGGGCAATGAGGTTACTGTAGAAGTTCTCCAGGGTCACTTTGGCCATGGTGACCCGCTCCTTGGTGTGGTTACTCATGGAAGAGCACGAGCTCTGGCCAGTCATCGCCATGCTTTACCTGGAAATACACAAAGCCGACAACATGAGTTAAGAGCCAGTCCACACTTGTCCATTCAGACTGCTGCCACGTCGGCTGAACAAAAAAACCACACTGTACCACTGAGGAGTAAGAGGATGGATGGCACAGTGGAGGCAGCAGAGTAAACTGTAGAAGGTGTGCTCTAATAAAACACGCCTTGTCGTTACACTGCTGAGCTCAGCTTTAAAAACATGGAATTATGAAATGAAATGACAGTTGACCCAGAAAAAGAGGAAGGAAAGCTCCTGGCTCTGTTGCCGAAATTGTGTCAGTATGAAGAAACTATGAGGAAATCTGATGGTGGAGTCATCCTGTGAGAGAGGAGGAGCTGAGGCAAAGTGAACTCCAGTATGTTTCTAAGCTGGACGGACAACCACGATACCACTACTGCTAATAATAATAATAATAATAATAGTAGTAGTAGTACAGTGGATGCATTTGTACTAACATCCTGTACAGTTAATTTGACATTTTGCTGGTGGGAGAGTCATTTGTGAATATGGAGCCCAAACAGCAATAACTGTAAACCATTTATAGGTATTTGACTGACTGAAACTTAGTGAATACTAAACTTCATAATTTGCCCCCAGAAGAACTAAATAAGGCTGATGGCATTACTAAATCAATAGTGGCATTTTATGCCACGTGTGTTTGAAAATGTAAAAACCGAAACTGTAATTCAAAGGAACACATTGCAGGGAGGGGGTATGTGTAATCTAAAGCAAAAAATAAATATTTAAAAAATAACATCTGTTCATTCAGCTGTTAAATATACTGTAGTGAGTGAGACAGCTGATCTAATGGGATTTCATTCATGCAGTAGATGTGGGTTTTGTATACGAGATGAAAATTAAGTGACAGAATTGTTTTATTATTATTTACAGAATCCTTAATAAAATAAGAGTAAGATCGTGTTCTTTTGGAGGTTTAGTCAAATGTTTCAGGCCTGATCTTGTTAGATTACTGCTGTATTTACTATTCTTTATTAAGACAGCTGGAAAAAAAACAACTTCAAATCAACTGGACTGGGTTTTTAGGTCGAAGACGTTTCACCTCTCATTCATCAGTTCTGCCCGACTGGCGTTGAGTCAGAGATATTTATCCCCATCAGTGATAAGACATAACCTTACAGTGTGAAGCTTGTTTAAAAGGCTACGATGGTCAGAATTTGATATGTCTAAATGACACATCATTTAATTAATTACACTGTAATAAATGTTTTCAATTGTCTGACACAGTGAGCTCTCCATGCATGGTACTGAAGTCCTGGTTTCCATTTGTTGATGATTTTGTACACCTTTTGTACACCTGTGACACACGGGGCCTCCCTCAGACTACAGGCTGCTTTGGATGACCTGCAGATCTCTCCAAAAAGACAAAATGTGTACATTTCACAAGAGCTCGACCCACTGATGTTTAACTGATGATACAGTCCAGCCTTACAAATATTTAGCAATCTTGTTAGACAGCAGATTGTCCTGTAAAACTCATGCCCAACATCTTTCTCAGACATTTAAAATTCAGTTTCAAGGCCCTACTGTCCAAACTGTCAGGTTATTTTATAACCTTAATGGAGCTCAGAGTTCATGACCTTAAGAATGGATGGTTTTCGGGACAATGCACCTCATTGGAGTGATATGTTGCTGTATGTGCGTGCGATGCCTTGAGTTGAATGTAGTGGGCGTGGCTTGTATGTATGTAAATTATTATATTTGTTATGTAAATTGTGATGCAAGTCGTTCACAGGGCTCGGTTTTACAGGAAATCTTGATCTCAGTGCGACTCCCTGACCAAATAAAGTTTAACCAGCTATTAGTCAAATATGCCTTTAGTGTAATACAACATGGGT
>NW_018128537.1:20464-36881 GCF_001952655.1 Monopterus albus
CCTTGACTGACCCCAAAAACTAAGTTAGTGAAAGAGTCATCTACGTTTGTGGTTTTCTTAGAAACACGGTCACATTTACGTGATATTCGGATATAAGCGAATACATAGAATCACCAACAACATTGGTAATTCAATGTCAGTCATTTAAACTTTACTTTTGTACAGAACTGCCACGTTCATTTTGGTGTTCTCCTGAAAATCATCAAGGTATACAGTGCGTGTGACTATTCATAAAACTTCAATTATGAAGTTTAGCTAGTCTGATTAGCTCTTGTCAAAAACCGACCCAGCCAATGTCAACAACACGTAGCCTTACAAGTTGCTCGCTTCGGTTACAAGATTGTCATTAGTGTTATAAACTAATGTTACCCCAACTATAAATTGTTATAGACACTGAGTAGCTTAAACTAACGACGAGTGTGCTTTAACGTCATGTTAATTCAGTTTATAAGGTAAGTTTACACATTTTCTGCTGGCTCGTAGCCACTTAAAACAAATCCCTAAACCTGCTAACATTAGTTAGCTTGCTCGTTAGCTATCAAAGTTCCTGGAAGTGTCAAGTTTGCAAATAAAGTATTAATTACATCGGATACGCCTTTCAAAATACAACTGCAGCATTTTACATAAACGATCGTTTCATCCTGTTCATCACAACACATCTTATTGTGAAAGCGGTTACCGGAAACTCTTGTTTTCATTCTCACATACTTGACAACCTGAAGTTAACCCAAAGCGAAAAGCTAAAGAAAAGTTAGCTGGTCAGCGCTAGCTACTTATCTCCTAAAATAGCTGGAGTTGTTTGCTATAAAATAAAACGTTACGAGACACAGGACGTGCGCAATCCATTTAGTAGGATAATCAAATAAACAAAACCTTTAACAAATTGTCTTCTAGTCCTTTAAGTTTGTATTTTCATAGTTTTGTTCGCTTACCTTTGTCAAAGGTGCGGTGGCTGCTCTTCTTCCTCGCTTCCTCTGGTTTACTGTTGCGTCATCATCGTTTTGAAACGCGACACCTAGTGGCCAAACGTAGATTTATATATGGTGTCCAACCTACGTCCTCAATGTGTAAATAAACTGAAGCGTTAAACTATTTGTAATAACTGGTTATAAAGAGATGTCAATGATCTTTATTTGTTAATTCTAGTACTTATGTTCTCTTTCTTTCATTCTTATCTTTAGGAGTAATTTGCAATGTGCTATAAAGGTGGTCAAACTAAATCTTTAAATCAAACATCACTACAAAAACAGATATAAAATTCCGTTTAAAGAGAAGGCAGAGGTTTCTGTGTGCTCAGGTGAGAATTGACACTCTACCACTAATCTGCTGCCTGGCTGAGACAGATTGATACAAAGATATTTCTGAAAATCAGAAATTATAAAATTCTATAGCCAAATATTTTTCACGTGTGAGCTGACAATCCAGCTTTTTGGAATAACCTTGAAACCTAAACCTGTCCTAAATGAAACAATCTCATCTAGGCTTTTAATAAGGACAATACTGCAAAGAATGCTGTATTTTTCTTGTAAACAAATCAAAAGACCATTCCATTAAATTTATTACCCCGAATTGTTTGTAGTTTCAGTAGTTAGCTACACAAAAAAACAGCAAAAAAGTAAATAACAGCTTGAATCACTATGTAGTTCAACTACCAGCAAGTTGCTAGTTACATGTAGTTCACTACTCCTCAACACTAGTGTGAGACAATTCTAATAGCGAAGTAAATCTTTTGTAATGTTCTTCTTTTGTGTTTGTGGTACTGAGGTTTATCATGTGGCCATTTTGGCTGTGGTCTTATAAGGCCATATGGGCAGGTCACCACTGGTACAAGACTGCACTTATATAAACAAACAAAAAAAGCAAGCAGGTGAATAAAATTTTACAGAATAAATCAAATCAAATCAAAAAATATGGAAAAATACAGCATGCTAAAAGTTGAAACAATCAGTAGTTGCAAACAGGAAACCAGAGGGAGAAGATTCCCACGCCATATTCAAGTTAACCCACTCAAAGTGTATAGTTTTTCATAGTACCTTGCTTTTAACAAAATTGGTGGCCTAAATTTTTTTTATTATATTGTAATATTCTGCCAGTACCTGTTAAGCTGCCACAGTTTCACCAGCAAGTGCTTTTAGCCTGAAAGATGTTCACAGTTCTTCCCCATATAAAGCTTTACTCTGGAACAGTGCTGATTTTACAGCTTAGAAATTGCTTCTCCCTCATAAATTGCAAAGAGCTGAGGCTCTTGACGTACACATGGATTTACAGCATAAACAAATATGAATCCCTATTCTACAGAATTAAACAGCAGAATTTACTGGCAGAAAATGTAGTAGTAAGACCGTATGTGTAACTATTCACAACCAAACCAAAGAAGGACTGCATCAGACAAGGAATATAACATTTCTCTTATGAGAATACTATGTAATTAGTCATATAATATAACAAATCATATTATAAGTGCAGTATCAATCACCAATAATGTTATCAGGACAATGTTTGTGCTATAGTATAGAGTAATGACTCTTCAGCAGAAAGCGGTTCATCACAGCCTAAAACTATCCATCATATGTACAGGTTCAGCATTTGATTCTAATGCTTCAATCAAAATTGTTCTACCAACACTTAATCATATCAGTCTGAATTTTAAAATGTATGGGGCCAATATCGTTGATATATCATTTGTAAAGATAATTTGTAAAAAAAAAAAAAAAAAAGCCAATTACTGGGAAATTGCTTGAGAAAAGTTGTTAAAGTGTTTGTTGTTCTGCATTAACTACTGAAGTTGTGTTCTTACTGTGTCTTTATTTATAATTTTGTAGATTTTAAGGGTTTTAGCAATGTGTTATGAGTGTATATGGTGCATATTTCATGAACTATGTTCAGGATTTATCCAATTTTCTGATCATGGAAAAGAAAGAGATTTTAGTTGTCAGTCATAAATATGAAAAAGATGGAGTGAAAACAGAAACAACAGACAGATTAACACAGGTATACAGATGGACAGAAACCTGCCAACAAACAAAAGCCTAGCAGCTACTGGTGCCTGGCTCCTAAAAACAGAGACTGGAGGTACATGGGCTTAAAAAACTAGTCTTTATTTGAAATGATTTTCCTGCTCATTAGCGACACACTGTGGCCACGGGCTGAGGGCCAAGGAACTGACAACGCATCATGCCAGCGCTTCACAGAGTAGCAGCAACACAGCCATACAGTAATTCACACACCGGGACATCTGAAAACACCCTGACACAGCACTTAAAATAAACAGATATACTTCTTTATATACACCTGGGTGCTAACAGCTAGTGTTTCTTTGTCTTGTCCCGTTTCTTCTTTTCTTGGTATTCGAGAATCTTTTTGTGAAATATTCCTGCAGGACAAAGAAGCATGAATCAGTGCACTGTAGAAACATGACGTTGTTACAACACTCAGTAACTCATGATAGTGATTGTGACAACCAGACAATTTCAGTTGAGCAGATGTGAAAGTGAAACTTACTGACAGGTTAGTTAAGAAATGGCACTCATGGTTTCACTAAAAATTAACTTTTGGTGATGAATGCAGTAAAGCGAGCAGCTCAGAGGGGAGATACCCTCTGTCCTCCAGCTTCCGAGTTTTCTTACACCACAACCCTGAGATCAAATGGTCATAACTATGACTCTGTCATAATTATCCTTAGCCATAATGGTGAGAACACGTCAGATTTTTTTTTTTCGGTGGTGGAGTCAACAGGCTGCTGAATTTGCCACAGGAAGAAACAGACGCATGATGTCATCACACACAAACCTTCATGCGTTCAGTCCTCACCTTGATGAGGTCCAGACTGATTCTGCTCCACCTCCTGGATAAACAGGTCAAACATCTGTGTCTGGATGAACTTCTTGACGAAGTGTCGCGTGGTCTTGGACTCGATGGCCTTGTAGAAACTTCTCTTTTCGAACACGCCCTGTTGTCCAGCACGACCGTACTTCACATACGGCTCATAATGGCCGACTGTTTTCACAAAGAACTGCAGGAAGGCTTCCGACACCACTCGGTTCAGCTCCTCCACCGCTAAAAGAAAAGGCAGACTTAGTGATTCATGTGTTCCTGCACCGACATGTGTGTTTGGTTTTGGTTGCAGTTTACTCACTTGATGCTGTTTGCCTCTTACTTAGCTCCTCTAGTATTTCAGCTTGGAGCTTCGGAGGCAGGATAGAGCTCTCATCACCAATCTGGAGAAGGTAGAGTTTACAGTTTTATTTTGACATAATAGTTTCAGGGAATTTTAAAATTATAATAAATAATCAAAATGTTATTTACTCTGATATTTTAGGTGATAAAACACTTACGGAAACAATGAAGGTCTGCTTTTTGTCCTCAGACAAGTCGACCACCAGCAGCTGTGTAACAGAAAGAAACGGACAGAAAAGAAGGTCACTGCACCAGGAGTTCAGTAGTAATGTCACTGAAATATGCAAACCCTGCCTTTGTGGAAATTAAGAAACATTATTGTTGTTGCTGTTTAGTAATTCGTGTTTTTGTGACTTTTCCCCAAAATGTAACACTCGATATGCTTAATGCATCACAATACGGTAGAAGAACAGGTAAGAACAACTAAAACTAAACGTATCTGGACACCTACAACATACAGTTCGAGTACAACAAACACAAATATAATTTAAAAAAAAGAAGCAGGCACAGAGTATAAATAAAATAATATCCCAGTCTAACAGGTATGGGATACCGTTATTAAATAAGGTAGGAATCTATTCAGTTACACTTCCTTCTTTATACTTTAAACAGTTAGACCAGACTTTATAAAACCTGCCTTGGTCGTTACTAGTAATTAGAGAATCAAAGGAGCCAGTGTGTCGGTAATTATCACGAGCCCAGATGATGACTTAAGTAATCAGATTACAGCAGAAATCAGATAACGCATTTATATGCATGGCAGTAATCAGGTCACTCCAAAGCCCGGGTATCTGACCCCCACCCCCGACTAGTCTACGCAAAGTGGAAAGACGTTGCCACTGCATCCTCCCATTAACAAAGATGGGACCTGGTCGATTGAGGTCATATTTTAGTCTCTTTAGGATGTTTCTGGGACTTGGGCAAAAGAACAATCCCACATCAAATGAAGAACCTGCTTGGATTCGACACCTCCGACAGGAACAGTCATCAGTGAGACCCAGTTTTTGTAGCTTAACCGCTGTACAACCGTACCTGTGTGTAATTCTGTAGTGTGTAAATCTGCCGGCTGTATCTGTGACTGACCACCCAGCATCAGCCACTGCCTCGCCACCTGTCCTCGTCTATATTTACCTGAAGGTCTCTTTCCAGGATTGTTCTCAGCTGTTCACATTTACCACAGTGTATTTGCAACCAGTTTGTTATTTTCCTTTTACAGGGGTTTTGTTGCGTCTCCCGTGTTAACTTACATCACTCTGGTCGGTGACCTGGTCCAGCAGGTGTTTCTGGACTCCCAGCAGGTAGGGGGTGGGCGCCATCACTACGTCGATCAGGATCTCTGGAACAATGGAGATGAGGGTGTGCTGCCAAGTGAAGGGGTAAAGGAGGGCTGCTACCGCATGAATGACTTGGGACAACGTGCTGTAGCGAGACAAGAGAACCGACATCAGGACTGACAAAACTGTCCATGGACAAGTTCTCAGTAGCCAGATCACCTTTTGAAAACTGATGGGGGTTGGTTCACTATACTATAACAGTTCACATGGTAAATTCAATCTAATGTACATTTCCACAGCACCAATTCCATCAGTAGAACAGACTGAGGTCACAGTCGCCACTCATGCTGTTCTTACTCAGTGATTAATTCCAATTGCTTCTATTTTGCTCATTTTTAAGTTAAATTACTGCAATTTGAAGTGAAGACTTCCTGAGGGGGCTTTCACATTAAAATCCTCCTAGGGAGAGAAAGATATTGTGCTTTTATATGCAGGATGGTTGGTTCTTCCTGCTGTTTAGGTTGAGACAGTGTGGGTATGCTGTTAGCGGTTGTGGAGACAGATAAACATGTCAGAACTTTAAGCGTACACTGGCTTCAGAAAGCACACAGACCCCTTCAGTTTTTGTTAAATGTGTTTCATTCTAACTGGACAAAACTGCTTGTCAGTCTTTAAAAGATTCACATGTTCACTTTGAGTTATTGAGCGCAGATTGATTCTTTTATGAGAAGCAGCTGCGTTCAGCTTAAGTCACGCCATCATAATGTTTCACTCTTTTTCTGTGTGATCGTACAGGTGAGCATTTAATACCCCAGTTCATCAGCAATAAAAACGATGCGTCTCTCCAGGACGGCGACAGCAAACACCAGCAGCACCTCCTTGTCTGTCAGGCAGCTGAAGAGCTTAGCGAAGTTGACGTGTTCCAGCCAGGAATCCAACGGCCGGGTCAGCCTGATGATCTAGTGGAGAGTCACATCCATCATGGTGGGTTTAACCAAAAACAGCCCAAACTGACTACAAACAACACAGTGGTGTCCATTTTTCTCTATTTGCAGTCATTTATTGTCTATGTGTAATTGTTTTGTGCACCTTTGTAGGTTTTCTGCGACTCTTTATGATTGTTTTGCTTCTATTTGTAGTTGATTTGAGTCGTTCTGTTCATTTTGCATCTCTTTGCATCTATTTGTGGTTGTTTTGTGTCTTTTAGAAGTCACTGACTTTCCAATAAGAAATGTTACTGTCTCAGGGGCTTTAGTGATTTTCATTACTCTTACTGCCATCATGAGCAAGGGTCAGAGGACCATCTTTCACCCTGTGGCCTCGTCATACTCACTGTAGCACCAACAATGGCCAGAATCTGTGAATACTTGAGACGACTGTGAAACGCGGTTTGAGTTCAGAAGGGAGAAGTGTTGGTTTTCTGCTCTGAGCTAAAGGTTGGGTAAGGCAGGTTCAGACACGGCTCCACACAACCACACCCACCTGGAGGCGCTCGTATGGGTTACACTCCGCTCTGTGTGAGAGCATTTTTCATTCTTCCTGCCTGTTTCACAACCTTTCAGAAAACTGGCCCATTCTTCATGTTTATCACATTTGAAGAGCTGGGAACTTTTTTCATTTGCAGTTCTTTGAAACAAGGACGTCCTGCAGATAAAACTGTCAGACTATCGGCTGAATGTTTTCCTCTTGTGTCACTGAATGTAGTCATACTTCCTTAATGCAGTTTTGCTGAAGTCCTAGTGTGCTACTCAGTGATGGGACTCACATTTGTCTGAAACACATTTATCCTGCTCGATTTCAAAAAGCCAAACGTTTCAGATCCTTTTAAAGCTTAAATTTAAAGAAAAACTTTGGTTTATTACAATTTGGGCTGTACTGCATAGATTACTATAACACTAAAAAAGAAAAGCGCACAGACTCCTGACATGTGCATCATCAGCCGTGATGTGAACAGTGATGAACACAAGCAGGGTTCTGGTCTAACCTCAGTGCCCGACTCAGGAATGAAGCTCTTAATCTCCACCGTGTTTCCGGGAGCTGGGAATGGAGCCTCGCGCAGCTTCTGCATGAATGGGTAGATCATGGCCATGGACTTCTGCCGCCGCTTCTCCACCTCGTCAAATATCTGCACACACACACATGCACACATCCTTGTTTCTGTCACTTACTGGGTCCCCACATAGACTTGCATTCATTTCCAGGAGAGTTACCCTAACCTTAGCCAAAGCCGACTACACTCCACCGTTTTCCTAAAATCTGGCCAACTATATTGTGGGGACCGGAGGCTGGTCCCCACAAGTGACTCCTGGTGCCCGCAAAGATATTAACTCATGGATTTTGGGCCGCACAACTCATTATTTTTACATTTCAAGCCTTTTAAAAACAACAGTAGAATGACTTCCTTGAAAAACTCAGTTTTAACAAATACAGGTAACCAGTTTCTCAAGTTTCTTTGTAATTCCACCATACAATGTTCTTAAATAACAGCCAGTAAGACCATGGAAAAAACACTGAGGGGGTGGAATTACCAGTATTAAGCAAATTCCTCACCACTGTTTCCATTTGGAGAGCAACACAGTCATGTCAGTCTCTAAACAGTCACACTCACTTTATCAGCTGCTGGTAGGCTTTAGAGAAATGTCACAGAATTACAGTTATCCAAGTGACCGCGAACAGACGAGGTTCGACTTTAGCTTATGTTTTTAAGGTGATAAAAAGACAGTAGCAGGTGCTTTGGCTCACAAGGCATCGGCGACTCCCTAATGTAATGAGGTGCGATGTTAAAAATAAAAATAACATTTTAAAACCAACCAGTTAATCAGCAGCCAACGTAATGAGGCGAGGACAGAGGCAGTATGGTCTCTCTCAGTATTACAACATGTTAGTTTTTAATTGTAGAATGTGAACTGCATCCAGTTCCTGAAAACCCCCAAATGCCCAGTAAGTGCACAGCTTCCTCTTTATTGGCCTGTCTCAGAGAACCTAGTCATTTATTAACAGCTACATTTGGGTCCTGTTGACCTTTGGCCCGCACTTACACCAAGTGACGCACGCCAGTAAACAAACTGAACTCCCCGACACGTGCGTCTCCCAGGTAATAATTAACAGGCGAGACGCCCTTGATACACTTACTGTATTAACATTAAGTCACCACTGACCTTCCCTGACAGCTTGGTAACATACAGTACTTTGTTAAAGGTTTGGGTATGTTCATCCACCACACAACACCATCAGGGTGGCGCCCTCAACTCCAGCTGGACTTGTAACCAACTATGTTTAGAAACCAGGAGACCTGCAGCAAATGGGCTGACCCCACAGAGCGCTGATCTCAAAATCAGGAAGTCAGTCTGGGATCACGTGAGGACACAGAAAACACCGAGTCAGCCTCAGTTCACAGCAGAACTGTGGCAGGTTGTCAGAGATCAGAAGGTGTTGCAGGGTTTGCCTTCCTATCTCCAGGTCTTTCATGAGATGTGTCAAGTGTATATGGCCAAAAACAGCATGTCCCAAAGCCCAAATACTGACAAAACAACCAAGAAAGTACAAAAAATGTACAAAAAAGTACATTTGTTATATGTGCACAAGTGCCAAAGTGAAAAGAAATGAATAGAAATCTGAATGTTTCAGTCAAAAGACCATCGTCAGCACAGCTTATAGACCCAAATAGAAACTCAACCCATCAGTAAGGACCAATCACTCTTTGCTCCATATATGACACAGGTTGTCAGACGTCATCATCAACGTATCCTCATCTTTAGTGCCTATAAGCACTGGCTGTCATCATCAACGTATCTTCATCTTTAGTGCCTATAAGCACTGGCTCAGCACAGCATATCTAGCCCGTTTGCATACTCAGTAACATTAGCCCCACGTTTGGGAGGCAGAGAGACGTTAATCAGTGAACCTGAAACACTTGATCTAAACTAAAGAGTCTAAAGAGTCAGTGCATCACAATGTCTGAGCCAAACAAGCTGAACAGATGGTGGAGTCCACAGTCATGGTCACAGTTCGTTTCAGGCGTAATGGCGTTCAGTCTTCATGACCTATTTACATTCCCCGAAGATGTGGCCAGAAAAACATTAACCTTTGGAATGACTTGTGTTTATTTAACCTTTCAAAGCCCCTCCCATTGGGGAGGGGCTTTTTATTAAATGGACATATAAATTATGCAACAATTTACAAAGCCATGGCACCCAAGGACAAATGGTAACCTGCATGTTTGGGCCAGATGTTGCTGAGCTGGTGCAGACTGCATGTAAGATGTCATGCACCAAATAACATCATGTTCTGATTGTGTTATACACTGTCATTACTATTTCACAATTCATTGGAAAAACCCACTTTTCTGAGCTGCACAAAATGTAGAAAACAGATCCACCACGTGTCGTATCATTTTGACTCTCAGTCTGTAGAGTTCAGCTCCCTGCAAGTCCTTTTCTGTATTACAGTAATGTGTTTCACCGCCTGGCCCAAATAGTTTCTAATTGCTGTTTAAACTTGCCTAGTGAATGATCCAAGTCGTCAGCACAAGCTGAGCTCAGTGTAACAACACAAGCTGCCAGACAAAGGCTCGAGACAGGAGCAGGAAAGTGTCTTTTCACTTGTGCACAACAAAGATGTCCAGGCAAACCAATAAAACCATAGTGATCCTACGTCAAACACACTGCACAACCTGCCAGGGTTTCTTTTGTCATAATGCATGGAAAGAAAAATATCACCATCACTGCTACAGCCTGGAGACTCTTTACTGATCAGTTGTGCAAAAACCAACTACAGTGTCCTGTTCACCCGGGGAGGGTGTGGACATCTGTCCACTCTCCAGCACCTGTCTACGCTGGGACCCAACTCGTGCTCTAGATATCTCCCTATAAATAGCTTTTTGTGTTGTGTTGTCAGTGGCTTGAATTAAAAAAATGTTTACAAGAGACACATTGCACCAAATTACTGGGCTTCTACCCACAGTTTGGCAAGTCTCCATTATCCTGCTGTAAGTCTAAGTAGCTGAATCTGCCAAGTACGTACCGACAAACTGTTTGACAGGTAATAATAAAGGAAGACACTGACAGATGTATTCTCCTCTGCCTCAGGTCAGAGGAAATGAACCAGCCAACAGCTGAGTGAACCACATTAAGAAATAAAGTGACAAACACCGATTCCCTTTTCTGGCATGGGATACGTAACACTGCTGCTTCCTCAGTCTGTTAAAGCAACGGCGTTCTGTTCAGACATAGGTCACTTTCATGTTTCAACGCTCATCACAGCTTCGTTCAGACACGCCCACAACAGTGACAGAGACTGAGCCACGGTACCTGCACAGTATTTACCACATGCACGAGGCTGGACAGTACATCAACTGATGTACGAGGTACGAGGTGGACGAACACGAGTGTGGTCCAGGAGACATTTTTCCTCAGGGGGATCCTCCAGAATAATCATGGAGCAACTCACAAAGACGCACAAGAAACATGCAGACAGCTGGACTGCTGTGACTGGTAGGCCCACTCTGCACAACAATGTCCTACGTCAGTACGTCGCACTCTTGTTCATCTGTTGGTCAGTGTGACCACATGCACTTCAGACTGGTACCGCGTTGAAAGTGACTGTAAAAGTTACGAGGTCCAACCTAATAAGATTGCCATGGTGACTTTTACAGACAAGTGATCAGGAGTAATGGGAAGGATCACATGCTCTGTTGAACTCACCTTGGAGAAGAGGCCGAAACAAGCCAGGCTGCTGATGATGCAGTAGGCCTCAGGCGGACGGGCTCCTTTACCGCCAGGCTGCAGATCGGAGGGTGAGAACAGAGGATATTTAGTGAACATCAGAAATAGAGACACGCAGTGGAGACGGGTTCAGTCCACACACTGACCAGTAACCTCCGGCAGTATCCATTTCTTCTGCTGCCATCGATCTCAGTCAGAACAAAAGAGAAGGTCTCACTGCAAACAGAAGAGGAAGTGATGAACACTGATGCACAGCGAACCATGAACGTGTGAGCAATTTAAGAGAAGGCAAGCAGCAGTTGTACCTGTGGTATTCAGTTAGAGGAGCCCAGCTGATGCCCTCTGGAAAACAAAACAAGGTGATGGCCTTCAGCGTCTTCTCCTCCTCCTCCTTCTGAAATTTCGCCATCCCATCTCTCTGAAAGTGGACAGATTTTGTTTTCCTATGTCCATGCAAACTCTCAGTCATCCAGGTCTTAGTATGAAATCATCTGGGGGTCGCTCTATTCCACCACCAGAGGCAGTAAAACTGGCTCAACCGCCTCAGCGTCTGCGTAACAGGGGAGAGGCAGCTTGTGGCGTGTGACATTCTGCTGAAGTGTTGTTTCTGCACCATGCCCCGGGGGGATTTACTTTTTAACTTTGCTCACAAGAGATTAAATCTGGGACCATAATCATTAACATGTACAGTGTGCACAGCAACGTGGGGCCTGAATCGTGTTGTGAATGTGCAGGATGAGCAGAAGCACAACGCTGCTCTGGTCATCTGACAAGCAGCGTTTCCAGTATGCTTTGTATTTATGACGTGTGTGTTGGATACATGGTTATAGGTCACATTCGATGTCACGTTAAATGACACAGCTAGTACTGGGATGCAGAGAGGTGGTGCTATGCTGCCTTCATTTAGTTCAGTGTAAACAGCCAAAGCTTAACACCAGTAAAGTGTAAGCTCTAAGAGAAGCTACAGATTCTCTGAACAGACAAGTGTTTATTTCTATTTATAAATGAGCCTCGCTGATCCCCAAGTCACAGAACAATGTGCTCCCGCTTTTTGACCAACTGTCGCTAATTTGCTTATCATTCTCGTCAGCCTACTGTCCTCCACATCCGGTACATGTGTCCACAGCTGATGTTGATCCAGATCTTGCAACAAACCATCAAACTGACCTTGGGAAACTGGTAGGTGATCTGAGGTTCATAGCCGCTGCCATCCTTGGTCTTATTGAGGCTGACCACCACCAGATACTCAAAGAAGTACTGGCCACTGACGTAGCGGTGCTGCCTGGATGAGGTGTCTGCCACCTCCGGGCACGGTGGATCTGTGGGGTCAGCTTCTTGGACTCCTGCACACAAATGCAGAAATACGTTGCACTTTAGCACGCAGGGTTACCACTGTAATCCAGGTGGAAAGGATTTTTTTATTCCCTCCTTAGATCAGCACTTGGTCCCTGACCTGTAGTGGCTCATAACACAGTGGTGCCTTTCAAGGTGAACTCACTGTCAGGTCTGTGGCCTGAAATCAAAGACGGCACTGTGTGATTCAACAGTTCAGGTAACCAGTCACGTCTGTTTACTTAGCGGTCATTTAGTGTCATTAAGTACTGATGACGCATACAGGACTTGAAGGGTTGTCCTACTTTACAGGGGAAGAGTTCAACTACTCCTTGTAACTCCATTTTGAGGGTTAACTTACAAACAAGGGCTTGGGATAAAACACAGGAAATGGGATTGAGCCTTAAAGTACAGTAACTGGCTCCTTGATGTGTGTCAGCTCCAGCTGCTCACTGTTGATAAGCAGTCAAATCAGTGGGACAACTAAATTACTAACTATTTGTTGATTTCAAAACACCTGCAGGCACCTTAACCTTTTGCATCATGATGTATACATCTCTCCTTCTACGCCCGACTCTTCAACACACGGCTCAAACCTGCGCCTCTGCCCTAGATGTAGCAGAAAAAGAATAAACCAACACTTCCTGTGCTGTGACACCTGATAAACACAGAGGCATGTCATCCGAACTGAAAGGACCCAGCATGATTCAGGTCACAAGTAAATACAACAATTGCAAGAACAGCATTCCCCAGCCCCTCACCCCTACAACTGGAAAATATTAGCAGTTACACAACGTGATCTTTGACAGAAACTTGCTCCATTTTTCTGTGAAGTGAAACACTCACTGTCCCGTTTGCCTTTGCGAAAGGAGGACCACATGGCGCTGATCCTCTTGAGGGCCCCTTGTCGTCCACCTTCATCTTCACCTGATGGGATGGCACCTGTTGGAGAAACAAGACAGAAGTGATGTGCACATGCATATTTTCACAGGATTGTTTTTGGACACCCAACAGAGAGTCTCAGTGAGGTGCTGGGCCACCACGTGCCACCAGAATTGCAGAGGCTCTTCCCTCTAAGGTGTCGAGTGGTCCCAGACCGTGCAGCAGAACAGAGCCACTGGATTCCACCAGTGTAGGGGTCGAGCATTCAGGCCAGTACCGTTCTCTTGGTGCAAGCTACAGACACGTGCACCTGCTGACTTGTCGAGAACATGGCGAAGGATGCCTCATCTGAACATCTCACTTTCTTCTACATCTGTTGCACCACTGAACTCTCAAATGTGCATTCGTTTTCATAACGAGGCGTCTATTCACTGAAACCCTGCTATATCCCTCTGCACGGAATCGTCTGTGGTGACGCTCTCAGACACCTGAGGAAGAGCTGCTCTTCTGCGCTTCCTCACACACTGCACCAGTGCACAAGCATCACAGTCTGGATTCTGAATTGTAAGTTTGTAATATCTGAATCCAATGGGCTAAAATCAAACATGCTAAACGTCACAGGTGCTTTGTTTTAGCCCTGTCGACTGGCTGTGACACTGAACGAGTCTGAGGTGAACTCTGAAACCAATGGGCTAAAATAAAACATGCTAAATGTCACAGGTGCTGTGTTTCAGCCCAGTCGACTGACTGTGACACTGAACGAGTCTGAGGTGAAGCTGAGCCTGAACAGCAGCTTGATTTCCTGAAGTATCCTGCTCTCTGAAAGGTACATAAATACAGTCACTTTGTGTTGTAGGTTTAATTATAAATGGATCAAATTTCCAATCGGTGTACATTGAATTCAGTTTGCCACAGGCGGAATTGAGTTCTCGACACCTGACCACAGCAAAGCATCCACTTCTGTGAATCACTGATTTCAGTTTGTAATCTCATTTTGCAAAAAAGTCTAACATGTTTTCACCTTATTGTGAGTAACTGAGTGCAGATTGACTACAAAAGTGGAGATTTCATCCATTTAAAAGTAAATACACAACAGAGTAAAGTCCTTAAAAAGCGAAGGGGTCTGAGGACTTTCTAAAGCCAGTACCAGAGACACGCGTCCACTCGAGCACCAACCAAGGTTTGCTGCAGCTGAACGGCGACAGGCGACGACTCTCCAGGTGTGAGCCAACGTTTCCTGCAGACTGCGGCTGCTCCACTACAGACTGGTGCAGATTCTGACCATGTTTGTACTGAGTTTTAATTTAAGATACATGAGTTCAATCTTAGGTCTTTGGACTGATGATTACATTGTTTGAGAGCGGCCGTCGTTACCATCTCCCTGTTGCCTAACAACAAAGATTTACAACACGGCTTCTGTATTAATCTTGTGTATATACTGCAGAAGCAAGTCTGCTGAATCATTTGTTTACTTCAGACTCCAGGGAAGAAGTTTCATTCTTGTGCTGCATTCAAGTCATGTGGGACAAAACAGCTTTCCACAGGAAAATTATAATCATCTCATCTTTAAGGTGGAAAATTAACAGCAGCGGGGAAAAATTTACAATTCATGTCCGACTTCACCGTGCAGCTGTTTTAAACAAATATTCTTCACCCTAACGTTGAGACAGTCAACCTCACTTGGGAACTCAACCGTCTCATGTTAAGTTTTAAGAAGTCGATTCAACAGCAGCACCAACTGTGGCCTCCGCAGTGATCACCCAGCTGAATCACCAGCCCTGTGAAACACAAACACTGACACTAACATGAAGCAGAATTTACTGCAGGACTGTTGGATTAGACTGACTTAGTTTTAGCCTTACGAACCTCTTGGCCAGGAGCTGTCACTTCCTGGAGTCAGGCCAAGTTGCCAGGAAACCTCACGGTGACAGTAAGACTTCAGGAAGTGAGTGAACTCTGTCTTTTCATCTGAATCTTAGCAAGAAAACAAATCCTGTTGCCTAACAACTGCCAGTTCTCACAGCAGAGAACTGCTTTATTAAGTCTTACTGTTGGAAATCACTTAATCTGACATGAGATTTTATGGGGGTGCATATTCAAACTCCAAATTATTCAGAACTGTAATGCTCGCTCTATATTACGTGTAAAATAACTAAGTAATTTCATGTGTACATAAGAGAAAATTAGAAATATAAGAAAATAAAAAAACCCTCAATATCAGTTGTAGATTCCACTTAAGACAAAATGTCTGTGCAGGTGCTTCATGCATGAAGCCCAGTGTTTGCTAAAAGAAATCTGGCTGGTGAAGATTTCAAAGATCATTTTTCAGTGCTGAGGAGCACACACATCTGCATCTACATCTCCAACCTGGGCGCACACAACCTGGAACACTGCAAACAAACAAGAGCCCATTTATGATTGTCTCAGCATGAGACGCTGCACTTCAGCCAGTTTACTATAAAAGGGCCCTGCACAGAGCAGCCCAGTGACGACTAATATGGGTCGAGCCTGTGTCCTCAGTGGATCCTGCTTCTGTTGTAAAGCCAGTGCCGCACACATGAACAGACGCTCTAATCCCACGTGAATCACTGTTAGACAACAGAGTAAAGTCAAAACTGGAAGCACTTCACTACGCACTGCATTCTTGTTGCCTTGTGGTTGTCACATCGTTTGTTTTGCTGTCACACATTTATCACCACTTGCGGTGTCAAGTTAAGAAGCTGAGCGAGTGTGCACATAGCACAGCGAGTGAATGCAGCTGAGTGGATCTTGAAGCACCAACAGCTGGAGCAGATAAAAACAATCCCACTGGTTTCACTTTGACTGGCTCACCTCCCTGCTCCTGATAACCTTTACCAAAACCTCACACCTCCGCCAACAAGAAGAGGAGTTTGCACTAAGTCAGTAACAGTGTCAGTGCTTCCCCATACACTCAGTGCCTTGGAGTTGCATAACTTTGCAGTCTTTGCAGTTTGCTGCAGGAACACACAAAAACCACAGAGGAAAACTTTCAGTTATACACTTGTCACA
>NW_018128537.1:36936-45545 GCF_001952655.1 Monopterus albus
CTGAGGCTCATGAACATGTTTCAACACCAGCTGCCAGTTCTGAAAGCAAACAAATAACAGTCACTACAGTCCTGCCTGGATCGTGCTCTTTCAGAAAACCTGCAGCTTTCATCCAAAATATAGCAGCTTTTAGCTTCTACGTTTTCTTTACTGATCCTTTTCTGTGCAGCCACACTCCAGGCTCACTGTGACAAACATCACCGGGCTTTGCTGTCTAACACGTCTGACCTCTCATTTATCCAGGGTTTTCCTTTCATTTGTCTCCATCTTTCTGCCTGTTTGTTGTAGCTCAGACTTGATGGGCTAAGCTCTAATGACCAGTAGGGATTAAGCTGTTTAAATTGCAGAGTTTCAAATCCAGCAACATGTTAAAGGCTAAGAGCACTTTTCAGCCAAAAGTCCGGGTTTGGACTATTTACTTTCCACGCACACCTTTATTTATTTATTTATTTATTTATTTTCTTGGGCTGGGGAAATTCATCAGCAGTTTAACTTCTGATTTCCTACCACACCAAAGCGCGTTTACTAGACAGTAAATCTGGCGCTGCCATCCCGGTCGTTTGGGGCGCACACCCCACAAACCCAATCATTCGAGGTTATTATCCAGTTCGCTGCGTTTGTATTTCACCAATTTGTTATTTAACAACTACAGCGTTGTTAAGTTAACAAAGAACGCCAACTAATGGGACTAAAGTTTTGTTAAGCTGAAGTGACATCCGGATATACACTAGGCTCCAACCTGCTCGATACGTCAGCATCGCAGGTTCTGACAGGTTTCTCATTAATACATTTTTTAATCCATTCGTTCAGGGTTAAATGTGAATCTCGCGTAAATCGCTCCAATCTACTGGACAGCCACTTAAATGCGCTCCAGTGAGCGGACTGGGCTGTCTGCGCTCCGGTACTCACTCCATCGGCTCCTAAGGTTCCTCAGTCCGGGCTCCTTCCTTCTCCTCGTCACCGCTTCACTCATCGCTGTTTCGCTACACACACACACACACACTGGAAGTTTGTCCCTCAGCAGCGCTGACCAGTAAAATCACAAACCCCACCGCTCCACTTTATGGTCTCCATTCCCGCACACACTCCGCATCTTGACTTACACCGGTCCTCGTGCTTCAGTTCTGCTCTGTGAGCTGCGAAGCTCGCCCGTGTTGCGTTCAGGGCATGTGCGTAAAATGGATTACTGAACGGGCCTGCGTCACACAGGCCCAGGGACCCATTAGTTTAGGGGGACCCTGGGCCATAGCCTCTGCTTGAAGCGACCCTTACTGTAAAGTCAACCGGATGACTCGAAAAAGACACAAAACAACCACAAAGAGACACAAAACTACTACAAAGATACACAAAACCACAACAAACTGATGCAGCTGCAAATAAGTGCAAGAAAATAAATATAGTTGATATTATGTTTGGTCGATAGTTAACTGAAGTTCATCACTGAAGGTTTATCTAAGTTCATCTAGAAGCTCAACAGGTCAATAACAACAGAAACAAAACATGACTGTAGGGCTTAACAGCTGTGACTCTGATGCAACATACTGCACAGGCAGCGGCTCAGACGGCCTGACTGGGACAGAGCAGCGTTTACCTTCCTACTGTAAATATCAGAGAGCTGAGTCAGAGAGTCAGAGTTACTTAATCACAGGCTGGACTTCCAGAGCTTTCACAACTACAGAGGATAGTTTGTCAGGTGGCCTTTGAAACACTGACACATCAGAGGACTAACAGTCAGCACATTTCCCAACTGACTGTATTTATACCAAACAGTTTGCTGTCAAAGAATCGAGCAGTGATGAGGACTCTGCGGGAGAACGAACCTCCTCCCAACAGATGTACAAGCATTAAATCTTAGTTTAAACCCAGAAGAAGGGGGTCCACACACTGAACAGGTGTTCTTTCTGAATGCTGCCATGTCATGCTACCTTGTAACACACCTGCGTTCTTCACCTGGTCCTGAGCACTGTGCAGCTGTGAGGCCTCATCTGAGACGGACTCTAGGGTTCAAATGCAAAAGAAAAGTAAAGAGGTTAAGATCTGCAAGGCTGCACTGTTGGACGCAGCCTTAAATTTTCAAATAAAGTGCAAACAATTCCTCACTGGTTGGACGTCTGTATAAATTTTCAAATCAAGTGCAAACAATTCCAGTGTATTAAAAGTTCTGAAGTAATGCCACTATCACTGCAACTCAGATGTTTGAGAAACATCCGAAGGACAACTCAAAAGGTCATCAGATTAATTACACATTCTCCATATAATACCCCAACAAATCCCTTGTTTATTCAGTTGAAAACATTAAAATTTCATGACTTGGTAGACTTGTGTACTGCTAAACTTATTTATAAGGCAAAACAACAAACCCTCCCTCAGTCTTTGCAAGCTATGTTCAGCGTAAGGGAAAGTAATTATGACCTTAGAGGGACACATATGTTAAACAAACCTTATTGTGGAACTAAATTAAGGAGTAACTGCCCATTTAATAAAGGTGTTCAGTTGTGGAATAGTTTTCCTGAGGAAATAAAAACTTCATTACCACAGTTTAAAATACTTTATAAAAGAATGGTAATAAAAATATATACTTAATAATAATAATAATGATAATAATAATAATCACAATGCATGTTCTTCTAAATATATATTCAGAATATTCAGTATTTCTTTATATTAAATTTGTGTCCATTAGTGCTGCTTGTGTGGAGTAAGAGTAGGCATAATAAGCTTTAGCTTCAGCCTACACCTTTGATCAATAACATTGTTTTTTTACTTTGTATGAGTATGTGTGTGCATACATGCTTGTATTCAAATGGATGTATGTACCCTTATGTTTCATGCTTTTTTGTGTAAAATAATTGCAATTTTAATTTTGTTTGTTGACCAAAAAACCTAATAAATGAAATGAAATGAAATAAAGGAACCAACTGATTTAATTACTGTCATCAGCCCGGTAGATTTAAGAGAATAAGAGAAGTCGTCTGACTGGTAACTATGACTCTTTGTTTTTACCCTTCCTTGATTGCTCTCGGACTGATGAGAAAGACAGCAGCCCTCTCCGCCCTGTAAATCCACCCTCTTCATAACTGCTGTGCCTTTCTGCAGAAAATTCACATTGACATGATGAAATAGTTATTATCAGTAAACAAAAGGTTAACAGTGATGCAGGCGTTGTCTTCAATTAAACTAATAAAACTGAGTGTGAATTTGTGTTGTTACTTTTAATACGAAGAGATGAGAAGCCGAAACTCCTCCTTGTGTTTGGAGACAACTGCTGCTCCTCACTCTGAGAGAAAAGGGGATAAAGAGATTTAAATGAAACAAAAGACTGAAAGGTCATTAATACAAATCAATTTACGCATTAGAGAGAAAGATAAGTATCATTTACTGCCAACAAAACACACAAGTATATTTAAAACTCCAGTCAGTGTTTAGACCAAGTCAGTGACACTTGCTAACGCTAGTTTCTTCGTTGTTGTTTTAGTTTAGCTACAACTATTTATTAATACATGGTTAAATGTGCTTTATGTGAACGTTACTGCTTCTGCATGGGAAGACGCAGCCACTATTTATAGCCAGTCAAAAAGACAGGACATGACAATGCCCTGAGGGAAAACTCCCCAGCAGTATAACACACCAGTGTGCAAGTGGAATGCACTAGGGCGGGTTAGCAGAGCCCAGTATAACGTGTTTGTAATAATAGTTTGTTAAAGTAGAAAAACATTGTTTTCTGCTTTTGTCATCAGTGGAAATATCACTTTTCAGTTCCTGAAGGCTTTCTTGATTTCTGTCATCGATGCTTTCTGGGAAAACACCTCTGGCACAGGAAGTCATGAGCTTCAATTTTGTTGTTTGCTTTGAATAAATGAAAAAGAAACTGGGTGGTGGTGGTGAGCATGAGCAGAGACGGAGACACAGACAGGTGACAACCAAACACCGAGTCCCAGTGAAGTGCTGGGCCACCAGAACAGCTCCACCGTGGCACTAACGTTCCCTCATGTGGTGTTTTGATGCTGGTGGCGGTGGAGAACGAGAGGCCGGAAGGCCTGTGCACCCTTGTCTGTCCTCTAGTTCATCATTTACCTCATAGAACAAATGGGACCACACCTGCACCATACATGATGTGGTTTGTGCACCGTCCCCAATCCAAAACACACATTTATGACAAAATTCTATGTTTATTCATTTTATCTCTTCATCGTCATCTGTTTTATCTGCCTCTTAATGGCATTGTCTACATGTTGTTTTATGCTCTATGATTATCTTGTTGACTGTTTAGCATTGTTTTGTTTGTTTTAGTATTGTTTTAGTCGATAGCTATGTCTATACTGTGCAGCACTTTGGGCCCTTCTGAGTTGTAAAGTGCTGTATAAATGCTGTTTATTATTATTATTATCTTCAGTGAAGTCGAGTCACTGTGTTCTCTGCTGTTTTACAGTCTACCTTATACCCATACATTTGGAGAAAAAGGCCCCCCCACTCCTTTGGTCCTTCTGTCAGTTTGTTTGCTAGTTTTGCATCCCACAGTGTGTCTGCGTGTCACTTCCTTTGTGTCTCCTCATGGTCATGTTTCATTCCGAGTCTCTTTGGGATGATTTGGTATCTGTTTGTGTTCGGTTTGCATCCCTCTGTAGCCTTTTAACACCGAGGATGGATTAGTTCTGCAGAAGTTTTACTGTAGCAGTACTACTACTTCTCAGATTACTGAGTAAATAATGAACGATTTTTCCTACTGGCCTGGGATCCCCGACCTGAAGGGGCCTGAAAACTCCAGGTTCAGTTCAGGTTGTGTGGAGTTTGTGGTCATTTACAAACTCATATGATAATAATGTTTGTGATCTCATAAGCACCAAAAGAGTATGCAGGTAGTTTGTAAAATGAATACCACAGCAATGTAGTTTTTTATTTACAACCAACCCCGTCCCAGTGTTCTGCACTATATGATTACTGATGTGATGCATCAACACCGGAGCAGCATTTCTGTTGTAGTTGGCTGAAAACGTGAAATAATGTTGAGCAGTGTAATCTGCAAAAACGTCCAAACATATTTAAGTCATTTCCGTCTATAGCTGAATCAGTACAGTACAGTCTGGATATGACAACTTCTTCTTAATAGAAATGTTTAAAAAATGATCTAGAAATGAATGTGTTGTTAGACAACAACAAAACAAGGAAGGTTATTATATTAGAATTATGAAAAAAACTGTGTTTAGAAAATGGTGAAATTAGTTGATTTACATTCAAATGAGATAAAACTTTGCTACTAGGTCTTTTTAAAGCTGCACATTTTGTACATGGTTCAGCAAAATATTCAAAGTAACAAACAGTTGTTAGAAAAACACAGTGGAGTAGAAGAATAAATGGAAATTAAAGTAAGTAAAGTACAATTCGCTCATTAGTTTGGTTTAGTTAGTAAATATACTGTATTTGCTTACACTAACTTGAGATTATCCAGAAAATCTGAGAGGATCTGAGTTCAAACCTGCTAAAACTAGTTCCCACAAAGTACTAGCTGCTAGCTACATATACACATTGTACATGAAGTGGGAAAAGAAAGTGAAGATCACACTGCAGTCTGCACCTGCTTTGGTATGGAAACTCCCTGATGGAGCTGATAAACTGCTCCAACACTGTGAACTGGACCCACACCAGTAGCAAACTCTTAAAATAGCAAGTTTTTTTCATGCTACAACAAATATAGTATTCACTATGCAACTTGTGCAAAGTTGTGCAGGAAGTCACAGTAGTTTTACACACATTTACCCTCACATGAGTAGGTTTGCCCCAACCACACAGAACAGCACCACAGAATGTGAAATTGAAGATCAGATCAAAGCTTTCTGACATGTGATTATTACAGGAAATATCACGTTATGAAATGTCTTCCTAGTAACGTCTTTAGAGAAACCTTTGGTTTCCTAATTCAGACGTCTCAGTCTCAGTTCATGTTTGGTGGCGTGAACATGAAAATCACAGATAGGCTTATTTTAAAAAGTGCTGCAGCCTGGACTTTAAAATCACAACAAGCCTGGGTTAATGGAGGAGCACGCTCTCACCTGTACCGTCTTCTCCATGTCTCTTGGCTGCGCAGATCAAAGGCAGGTGTATCCGCTGGCTTCAGGGTTACTGATCTGACTCTGGCATAACGCTGATCTCATTCCTTCATTAGTAAAACACACATGCAAAACGTTCCCATCCAGAGCATGTGCAATCGCCTTGTGTGACTGTTAATAGTAAGACTGAAGCAACAAGTGCACATATATGAGGAAGCGTTCTTGTAATGTGTGGTTAGTGAACTTCAGTCTCAGTCTGGGATTTCCTCTTTCAGTGTCAAAGCAAAGTACAGTGACGCAGGCGACACAGTGTGGGTGTGTTTGTTTTGTGCAGTGAAACCTGTTCCTCGGCCTCTGAAACCAGTCAGTCCATGCACTGTTTGGAATTGTAAAGCGATGACAATAGCACACTCACTACAATATCTTCAGTGAAAGTACTGCAGTGACAGTGTCTTAAATGAAAGTACTGTAGTAATAGTACCTTCAGTGAAAGTACTGCGGACAGTACCTTGAGTGAAAGCTCGGCAGTGACATTATCTTCAGTGAAAGTATTGTAATAATAGTACCTTCAGTGAAAGTTCCGCAGTGACAGTACCTTGAGTGAAAGCTCGGCAGTGACATTATCTTCGGTGAAAGTACTGCAGACAGTACCTTCAGTGAAAGTTCCGCAGTGACAGTACCTTGAGTGAAAGCTCGGCAGTGACATTATCTTCGGTGAAAGTACTGCAGACAGTACCTTCAGTGAAAGTTCCGCAGTGACAGTACCTTGAGTGAAAGCTCGGCAGTGACATTATCTTCGGTGAAAGTACTGCAGACAGTACCTTCAGTGAAAGTTCCGCAGTGACAGTACCTTGAGTGAAAGCTCGGCAGTGACATTATCTTCGGTGAAAGTACTGCAGACAGTACCTTCAGTGAAAGTTCCGCAGTGACAGTACCTTGAGTGAAAGCTCGGCAGTGACATTATCTTCGGTGAAAGTACTGCAGACAGTACCTTCAGTGAAAGTACTGCAGACAGTACCTTCAGTGAAAGTACTGTAGTAATAGTACCTTCACTGAAAGTACTGCAGACAGTATCTTGGGTGAAAGTACTGCATTGTCAGTATCTTCAGTGAAAGTACTGTAGTAATACAGTAATAATTGATTTGCATATGTTTCATTCATCATGTGATTATGTATATGTACTTGATTGTGTTGGGTTTGTTTTTAACTTTTAACGTATTTTTTTATTTTGTTTTATATTTTTATATTTTTAGTGAGTTATCTATTCTATTTATTGGTATGTGTGCTTGATATTGAGTGTGAACCGCTGCTGAAACAATTCAATTTCCCAGATTGGGATTAATAAAGTATTTCTATCTATCTATCTATCTTCAGTTGGGGGAGCCCCATACTACACAGGAACGCCAAACCGTGACGTGTCCCTGGTGCCAGCTTTGCAGCTGGCCATAGCAGTAGTCAAAACATGAAGTAAATCAATGTGTGTGTGTCTGTTGATTAAGTGGTGTGTAGCTACAGTTAAACACATCATAATAATAATATTAAACACCCTGTCTGCTGACAGTCATCAACTTTTCTCTCTAGTTATCCTTGACCAGATGCACCCTGTAAAAACTCATGAGCATGACTAAGCATTTAACAGTTTAACTAGACACCCTATCTCCACTAAACATTTCTACTACATAAAGTATCTAAAAAATACCTATCTGACTAAAAATACCTAACAACCGTAAATATTGTATATGACCAAACCTAAAATTCGGGGCCCTGTCTTGCTTCAGCCCAATTTAGCCCTTCTGTTAATCCAGCTTTGGGGAAGACCCAGCAGGAATCTTCAGTGAAAGTACTGTAGTAATAGTACCTTCAGTGAAAGTACTGCGGACAGTACCTTGAGTGAAAGCTCAGCAGTGATATTATCTTCAGTGAAAGTACTGTAGTAATAGTACCTTCAGTGAAAGTACTGCAGATGGTACTTTGAGTGAAATTACTGCAGTGACAGTATCTTCAGTGAAAGTACTGCGGACAGTACCTTGAGTGAAAGTACTACAGAAAGTACTTTGAGTGAAAGTACTGCAGTGGCGGTATCTTCAGTGAAATTACTGCAGTGACATTATCTTCAGTGAAAGTACTGTAGTAATAGTACCTTCAGTGAAAGTACTGTGGACAGTATCTTCAATGAAAGTACTGCAGTGACAGTGTCTTCACTGAAAGTACTGTAGTAATAGTACCTTCAGTGAAAGTACTGCGGACAGTACCTTGAGTCAAAGCTTGGCAGTGACATTATCTTCAGTGAAAGTACTGTAGTGACAGTACCTTGAGTGCCAGTACTGCATTGGCAGTATCTTCAGTGAAAGTACTGCAGACAGTACCTTGCAGACAGTACTTTGAGTGAAAGAAGTGAAGTGACAATGTCTTCAGTGAAAGTACTGTAGTAATAGTACCTTCAGTGAAAGTACTGTAGTGACAGTACCTTGAGTGCCAGTACTGCATTGGCAGTATTTTCAGTGAAAGTACTGTAGTAGTAGTACCTTCAGGGCAGTTTGTTCTCACTTCATCTACACTTTCAAC
>NW_018128538.1:0-389 GCF_001952655.1 Monopterus albus
TTTTCTACTTCTTCCAAGTCCTCATTGCAGAAGTGTGAGCCGTTGTCCTTCCACTGTTCCAGTATGTTTTGTGACATGATGGAAAAAATATACACGTATTTACAAGTTCAGTGAATGGCACAGCGCCCGAGTGGCAGATCCGATAGAGAAGCTCCTACACAGAAATTCTGTGCGCTCTACCGTTGAGGGTAATCCAACCACTCGTTTTAATTCACCAAACAAGAAATACCTTAACTATTACAGTGGGTACGGAAAGTATTCAGACCCCCTTAAATTTTTCACTCTTTGTTACATTGCAGCCATATGCTAAAATCATTTAAGTTCATTTTTTTCCTCATTAATGTACACACAGCACCCCATATTGACAGAAAAACACAGAATTTTTGACA
>NW_018128538.1:2605-3566 GCF_001952655.1 Monopterus albus
TCGGGCCACTCTGCCATAAAGCCCCGACTGGTGGAGGGCTGCAGTGATGGTTGACTTTCTACAACTTTCTCCCATCTCCCGACTGCATCTCTGGAGCTCAGCCACAGTCATCTTTGGGTTCTTCTGTACCTCTCTCACCAAGGCTCTTCTCCCCCGATAGCTCAGTTTGGCCAGACGGCCAGCTCTAGGAAGGGTTCTGGTCGTCCCAAACGTCTTCCATTTAAGGATTATGGAGGCCACTGTGCTCTTAGGAACCTTAAGTGCAGCAGAAATTTTTTTGTAACCTTGGCCAGATCTCTGCCTTGCCACAATTCTGTCTCTGAGCTCTTCAGGCAGTTCCTTTGACCTCATGATTCTCATTAGCTCTGACATGCACTGTGAGCTGTAGGGTCTTATATAGACAGGTGTGTGGCTTTCCTAATCACGTCCAATCAGTATAATCAAACACAGCTGGACTCAAATGAAGGTTTAGAACCATCTCAGGGATGATCAGAAGAAATGGACAGCACCTAAGTTAAATATATGAGTGTCACAGTAAAGGGTCTGAATACTTATGACCATGTAATAAATCTGCAAAAATGTCAAAAATTCTGTGTTTTTCTGTCAATATGGGGTGCTGTGTGTACACTAATGAGGAAAAAAATGAACTTAAATGATTTTAGCATATGGCTGCAATATAACAAAGAGTGAAAAATTTAAGGGGGTCTGAATACTTTCCATACCCATTGTAGCTTTGTATTCATGGAAAGTGTATCTGTCATCTGATACAGGCTTTCACTAGTGTGAAGTCCCAGACTTCTCTCGAGTCCAGATAGTGGAAAGAATTTCAGTCACACACCAAGTATCAAAATGCACTATTACCTTTATTGCAGATATATCTGGAGATCATACAGCAAGCAGCAGAGCAGATGATCTGAAGTGAAATTACCACAACTGTGTGTTATATTCTATTCCTCCCCCT
>NW_018128538.1:3812-7386 GCF_001952655.1 Monopterus albus
ATATTCCTTATAAGTACTTTTATAGAAAACAGTGCTGGTGCTTCAGTTATAATGACTCAAACAACTTAATATTCCACACTGGTTTATTCAGTCATTACTCTGCATACACTCTTTTCGCTTGGAGTACACTAATGGAACATTTTAATGGTCTTGCTGTAGTAAATCACAATGAAAATCTTTTAGACATACTATTTGTTTGCTACTGTATTTGTAGTGAATGCAGAATCAATAAGCCCTGCTGCCAGGAACAGAAGTGGGAAAAGCAATATGAAAAAATATGACACAGTCTGCATGATTTAGAAGCACAATAAACAACCATAAATATAATCTTATTCTGCTCTGGACACATGCAACAGATGTCGGAAACTGCATCGTGCTCTTACATCAATTATTCAACAGTACATTGAAGTAAATATTCCTAAGTGACTTCTCTGAAGTGGGATTAGAAGAACAATACATTTGTGCTTTGTTTTTCTTTTAAACAACATTTTTCATTTACTGCCCCATTACCAAGACCACATTTTAAAACAGTAACAAAATCAACACTTCAGTAAATCAAGAGATATTGCTTGGTACAGTGGTTATTTTTGTCATGCAGGAGGGCTGGTCTCAAGTCAGCATTTTTTGGCCTTTGATAGACTCCAAGGACAGACTCCACAGAATCATTAGTTATCATGGTTGCATCTTGAAAATGTAATAAAGTCAGCACTCTCTCCACATTAACTATGTTGACACTTTCCATTAATCATCTTCAGATAAATTGACTTGGGAAACTGTCATACCTTGCCAGACTTGATGATTATTTTATGTTCTGCAAGGCCCAAACATCTCAAATATAAGGAGCTAAAAGCAACACATTCCATGTTATTACAACCCAGAAAAATAAAAAAAACTGTCCAATCACTTGTTGAACAACATGAGATCAAAAGAAAAAAAAGATATTCAGAATGAAACTGTGGCAAGCATAAAAATGCAGCAAAAGTCAAATGTTGTGAGAGACATTACTTTGAAGTCAATCTTGAACTTCTTTAATGACCTTAGTTTTCAGTACAAAACACTTCTATGATGTTTCTATGATGCATTGAAACTAAACACAATAGTTTTTTCCCCAAAACCCTTTTCTGTCTGACCATTTTGAATTTACATTAATGGATTATAGTCTATGTGGGAAACAATTCCACTACAGTAGATGTCTGTCCGACAGTGCTGTTACCAAGTTTAAGGAAATAATTCCGTCATTATTTACTTCAGTGCCATTTGCCAACACAGTGGAGGGAGGCCACCTTAACGTTACTCCCACACAAGTCAATAATCTTGTTGATAGTATTGGAGCCTCTGTGTAATACACTTGATATCGTTGCTCCTCTGAAAAGGAAGGCAGTGAAACAGAGGAGGCTAGCCCCATATGGTACAGCTCACAGCTCCGCTCCCTAAAGAAGGCATCATGAAAATTGGAAACGCGGTGGCACTCCACTAAGTCAGAAGAGTTTTTCATAGCCTGGAAAGATAGTTTATTAACATATAAGAAAGCCCTTCGTAGTGCCAGAACCACATTTTATTCATCACTGATAGAGGAAAATAAGGACAACCCCAGGTTTCTTTTCAGCACTGTAGCCAGGCTGACAAAGAGCGACAATGCGGTTGAGCTTAATATTCCCTTAGATCTCAGCAGCAATGACTTCATGAGCTTCTTTACAAATAAAATCACAACTATTAGAGAAAAAATTGGTCGGACCACTCCCACAGCTCTCACAGATGTGCCATCTACTACAGTGGCTTTAGAAACATCTGTAAGACCTCATTTATACTTGGACTACTTCTCCCCTATAGATCTCTCAATCAGGCTTTTTGAATGGAAGCCAGAAACCTTGTTTTCAGCCGGCTGTTTCAGACTTTTGACAACTCAAGACACTCTATTAATCAAATTAAATTAAATTTATCCATCAATCCATCATTTCAAATTCTATTAACAGGTTATGTTTGTCGGAAGTCTACCACTTCCTCATCGGATTCCAGATGATGGATAGAATATTCAGTCACAAAACACCACAAAATACCAAAGTGCACTTAATTAATAATTACCTTTATTTCACAGATGCGCATCTGGAGATCACAGGCAGCAGCAGCCAAGATCTGATCTGATCTTTCTAACATTGTGTGTTATATACTATTCTTCCCGCCTCCTTACATTCCTTAGGATGCAGCTGAGATCAATCGACACCCAACCAAAGTTTTTATCCCACCATACACAGTGCTTCTCTCATGACACCTGTCTTCCTCCCTAAAACTAAGGTACTTTTCTGTGATCAAAGGCACACATACACATAATGATTACATGAATAGTCAGTAATTCTGAGAAAGCTAAACTTATCCTTATCAGTTCATTAATAACAAAACAATAGAGTGTACTAGACATCTCCATGTCCTACTGTTTTCAATCATTCTGCCTTTTCCTGTAACTCCCTGCATGGGAAGCAGTGCTGAGCATCACTCTCTTAGTCTGGAAAGTCTATCTGTCCAATCACCCTGCAATGGCAGGTACATCTCTTTTTGTATCTCCTTCTTCATTAGTCACTCTCCTTTATAGTCTCAGTAAGCCTTTGCAGCCTTTTCTAACAAATTACCATCATTGTTAGTGGTGAATAGGACAGATGTGAACAGAAACTTGACAGTTTCTGTTCATTCTAAGAACTAAGAAGGACATAATCCATGTTAGATTTGATTAACCTTGCTCTGTTAACAGGCTATGTTCCACAGGCTTTTAAGGTTGCTGTAATTAAACCTCTACTCAAAAAGCCTACTCTTGACCTCGGTGTTCTAGCTAATTATAGACCAATATTCAATCTCCCCTTTATTTCTAAAATCCTTGAAAAAGCTGTTGCAAAACAGTTATGTGAACACTTGCACAAGAATGACTTGTTGGAGGATTTCCATTTAGGTTTGCATAAGAATGATTTATTTGAGAATTTCCATTCAGGTTTTCAAGTCCATCATAGTACAAAAACTGCACTGGTGAAAATCACCAACAAGCTCTTCTTAGCCTTGTCCTCCTGGATCCCAGTGCTTCTTTTGACACTATTGACATCTTGCTGCAGAGACTTAAACATATTATTGGGATTAAAGGAACTGCACTAAGTTGGTTCAACTCTTATTTATCAGAAAGATTTCAATTTGTTCATGTTAATGATGAATCTTCCACACAAACTGAAGTTAGTCACGGCGTTCCACAGGGCTCTGTGTTAGGTCCAATTCTCTTCACTTTATACATGCTCCCTTTAGGCAATATTATCAGGAAGCACAGCATAAATTTCTATTGTTATGCAGCCTGACAGGAAGCAGTGGAACAGAATCATGACAATAAACCAAGTCTCTAGATCTGCCTTCTTTCACTTGCGCAATATTGCGAAAATCAGGAGCATCCTGTCTCAAAGTGATGCTGAAAAACTGGTCCATGCATTTGTTACTTCCAGGCTGGACTACTGTAACTCTTTACTATCAGGATGTCCCAATAATTCCCTAAAAAGCCTCCAGTTAATCCAAAATGCTGCAGCCAGAGTACTGACAGGAACTAGCA
>NW_018128538.1:10106-11780 GCF_001952655.1 Monopterus albus
TCTAAGGGAATGTTAAGCTCAACAGCACTGTGGCTCTTTGTCAGCCTGGCTACAGTGCTGAAAAGAAACCTGGGGTTGTTCTTATTTTCCTCAATCAGTGATGAATAAAATGCGGTTCTGGCACTACGAAGGGCTTTCTTATATGTTATTAAACTATCTTTCCAGGCTATGAAAAACTCTTCTGACTTAGTGGAGCTAGCCTACCAGGGATGGCTAATGGTATGCTAACACACTGAAGTGAAGATTTTAATCATTATACCAAAATGTCAGCATGTTAGCAGTCAGTCTTAGCATATTGGTTGATATTAGCCTTTAGCATCAAAGAGCTACTTGTATGGCTGTGAAGTCCTGACATGTTGCCACAATTGAAACAATAATGAATTGAGATCAGAAGAGATTATTTTAGCAAACATCGAAGAGACTGCATAACCAGTATTTCCCTTTGTTGATCCCCACCCCCTACACCCCCTTTTCCAGCAATGATTAACAATACATCCTAGCTGTCTTTATGTATTGCAGGAAAACCTACAAGCTGAGGAACTATACATTTCATATGCACCAAACTGCACTGGCAGACTAAATTTACACAAAATGAAAATTAAATAATAATAAGCATGCTTTTCACATATACTGAGATACACACACACACACACACACACACACACACAAATAAATTCTCCACTCGCCCCCCACTTTGGGGTGGTCTTGCATTCCTTCCTTCAAGCTCGGGTCCTCTACCAGAAGCCTGGGAGCTTGAGGGTCCTGCGTAGTATCTTAGCTGTTCCTAGGACTGCGCTCTTCTGGACAGAGATCTCAGATGTTGTTCCTGGGATCTGTTGGAGCCACTCTCCCAGTTCACCCCCAATGTTCCTATTACCACGGGGACCACTTGTGCCTTCACCTTCCACATCTTTTCTAGCTCTTCTTTCAGCCCTTGGTATTTCTCAAGCTTCTCGTGTTCCTTCTTCCTGATGTTGCTATCACTTGGGATTGCTACATCTTTCACTACGGCCTTCTTCTTCTGTTTGTCCACCACTACTATGTCCGGTTGGTTGGCCATTACCAGTTTGTCAGTTTGTATCTGGAAGTCCCACAGGATCTTAGCTTGGTCATTCTCAACCACCTTTGGAGGTGTATCCCATTTTGACTTTGGGACTTCCAGCCTGTACTCAGCACAGATGTTTCTGTACACTATGCCAGCCACTTGGTTATGGTGTTCCATGTATGCCCTGCCTGCTAGCATCTTTTACCCCGCTGTTGGATTGTCTCAGGGGCATCTTTGCACAGTCTGCACCTGGGGTCTTGCCTGGTATGGTAGACCCCTGTTTCTATTTGTATATATGTATGTATGTGTATATATGTGTGTGTGTGTGTGTGTGTGTGTGTGTGTGTGTGTGTGTGTGTGTGTGTGTGTGTGTGTGTGTGTGTGTGTGTGTGTGTGTGTGTGTGTGTGTGTGTATATATATTTCACATAGGTGAGATACACTGCACTATATTTACATTCCACCTGTGTCTTTGAATCTTGAATTTGACTGAAGAGTTGATGGAATATGGACTGTGGAGTGAGATAGTCCTCTGGTGGACAACATGATTCACTGCAAGACTGAGACTAATCTACCAATGTTAAGATAGATAAAAAGATGTTACAAACACACACACACATACACACACACA
>NW_018128538.1:11945-29940 GCF_001952655.1 Monopterus albus
TTTTTTTTTTTTTTTTTTTTTTTCTATCTTAGTGACAAAGCTTGGTCATGTATTGATTGACAGCCCTGAGCTAGCACTCCTGACTGTGGCCTCCTCTGATTGATTAGAGAGTGTCATTCTGGTCAGAATGTTTGAAGGGAATATCTCTGCACTGCTTCCTGCTGGCTGTGTGGGGTCTCAGGAGTCACTGACAGTCCCTCTCCACAATAAGATACTATTTTTGGGGGGAACAGCTCCAGTGACTGATACATGGAGACAGAGAGCCTTATGACTGAGTGCACACCAGGGTCAGGTGAGTGCCCAGTGTGTGAATTTGTATTCATGTCACTGTTCATTATCTGACAGCTTTAGTTTCATTTAAGTTATCAAGACGATTGTGTTCATGTAGTGGGTAGGGTCTGATGTGAACTAAATTAATTCAGGCAAATCATTCCACTTCAAATAATCATTTAATATTACAATAATCCTGAACAGGTCAATAGGTTATGAGGCACTCCAGCAATCTGGACAGGGAACAGAGAACAGAATCATTCCTCCTGCAATGGAATAGATAAAGTTTTAAATAAGGAAATTGTCACAGACTCAGTCAGTCATGGTTGGCCCTACAGTCAGTCAGTCCCAGTCCAGAGTCCACCTGGCCAGGTCCAAATGCACACTCTACCACAGCTATCATAACTTTTAACTTCTCCCAGTTACATATCCTGTACACTCCCCTCCTATTGCTTTAGCCAGACTCAGAATGTCTAGGCTGCATTGACCTGGCACCCATTTCCTTTTCTAAACATGAACAGAGCACACAAACAGTTCACATAAGGCCGAAGCTTCTCGTTTATGGGAGGCTTCTCTCTGGCTGTTTACCCATAAATTAAACAAGGAGGACAAGCCAAGATATTCTTGTTTGAGCAAGCTATCAGTAGATAGTTCCCAAGGATCCTCATACACAAACATCCCTAAACATTTCAAACAGATCTCTCCAAGATTATATAAACACTTAGCTCACCCTTTCATGACTACTGCAAATAATATCTATATATGAACTACACACTATTTTATTACATATTACCTCTGGACTGGTACCTTGTTTGTTTTTGACCACTACATTCAGCAGATCATCTTTATCACATTCTTTAAAAAAATAAATAAATCATGCACAACAAACACAATATTCTTGGTTTAAAATATGCGAAATGACAGTATCCTAAGGATGTCTGCATAGAAATCATGACCCTTCAATACTTGATAAAAGTTACAATAATAATAATTAAAAAAAAGGTTGATGGCATATTTTATAAACCTGAAAGTGTGATCATATAAATTACAAATGACAAACAAAAGCAGCACAGCACTAAAACTGTTGACCCTCTTGGCAAGCAATAAATAAATAAATTAATTAATTAAGCTTATCGTGTACTCTTTTGATTCATTTAATTCTCACATTAAAGCATAACCCAATCATGTTGAGTACTTTGTTGCAATCAGAATGACATAGTTGTATAGTTTCATTACTGAGTGAAATAGTTTTAAGGAACTCCAGTAAAGACAAAACTGTCTACAGTACACCTTTACTTTAATACATGACTCCATCAAAATACAAAAACTGAAAATACAATATGCACAGTTCAGTGTACAGTCACAGCTGCTAGACATGACGTAGCCCACCTTGACGGGCTTTCAGAAACAAGGTGCAGACATTATTGTAATCTACTTTTAGTTGTGTTGTAAGAACCATTTTGCATGTGCAAAATGAAGTACAGCGTGTGGGGGCTTCTGGTTGAGTTGAGGGACTTGTTGGTGTAGTAGGAAACAATCTTGAAAGTGCAACCTCAACTCCCCATGACATTTTATAACCCATTTCCAAAGTCTTTCAAGCTTTCAGCCACACACCTGGTATTTGAAATGAGGATTTTATCTGTGTGCAAAACGTCAGTATCGCAATTACAATTCTTTATGTGGACTTTTCATCACATTGTTGTTTTACTGTTCGGTAGATGGCCACACATTTTTTCTCTGGAACAGTGACAGTAATTAATGAGCACTGTGCACTGTTTCTTTATGGATTTGTTGTGTTCCAAGGCCTTTGCCACTACACCAATCAGGCATAATATTATGACCATTGGCAGCTGAAGTGAATAACATTGACTATCTGTTACAGTGGCACCTGTCAGTGTGTGGGGGGTATATTAGGCAGTAAGTGAACATTCAGTCCTCAAAGTTGATGTGTTGGAAGCTGGAAAAATAGGCAAGTGTAAGGATCTGAGAAACTTTGACAAGGACCAAACTGTGATGGAAAGCATTTACTGCAGCATGACTAAGTCATCTTCAAGAACTGACATCCACAGAACAGTATCACTTTTCTTTCTGTTTCTTGTGAAAGCAGGTGTATATGTGACTGGCTTCACGAGTCATGAGGAACGCATCCTTTCCACAGCACCTTGTTTGCAGAAGTGTTGTCTTGTGACATCCAACAAATTCTATTTTCAATTTTTAGAATTTACCATTTGCTTCTTTTCAGCAAATGCTAGTGAATGTCAATAGAGATATACAGTAAAAGCACCTTTATATTTCTGGACATGTGGTATTCAGTGCAGTAACTCAGGGACAACTTTCAGTTTGGATTAATCTGCTGATTGTTTCAGAAAATAATGAGAAATACTGATCACAGTTACCAAGAGCCAATGTGGTGTCTTTCTTTCAGCAAAAATTTTCAGTTTCAGTTTGGTTACTGTATTTTAAAACAAAGAAAAACAGCACACCCTAAAATGACATTTGTGATAAGCAAATTATTAACATAGTTCTAATGTTCTGTCGATTAACTGATTTGATATACTGTTGGGGAGTTCAATGTGTAACTACATTTTATGCTCTATGTCTGTTGTATGCAAAATCTTGAAATAGCTATAATGGGGATCATTGGGACTGAACTGCCTGCTATGGACACACTGTACACACAGCGCTGTCGCAAAAGAGCAGAAAACATAATCAGAGACCCACTCCACCCAGCTCACACTCTGCTCAGACACAAAAACTGCACCTACAACCTCAGGCACAGCAGAGCAGACAGAATCATCACATACAGAAGAAGATTTTTCCCAGCTGCAGTAAGACTGATGGCAAATACAAAATGTGAAAAACCTGTGCAGTAACCCCTCATTACTCTACTAAGTAGAAGACCATATTACAATTGCACTATGTGCAATACCATGTGCAATATTTGAAACTCCCCATTTTACCTGCTATCTTATTCCTGTATCCACAATTTTATCAACTATTTTGTATTCTTGTGTATTCTTGTTTTTCATATTTTGTATTCTTGAGTGATCATATTAGACTAGGTGTTCGTTCTTTTGGCTTTAAACTCTGTACTTGACTCCAGGAGAGCCCTGCACAAGAATTCCTATATGCTTAGACTGTCTGTTTATGCATAAATAATAAGGATAATCACCTTTATTGGCCAAGTATGTTACACACAAGGAATTTGTTTCCGGTACAGAACTGATGGCAGCCATCTGCGGTGACAACTCAACCGATGGCTCTAACCATCGGGGGCAATGGGGGGTTCAGTGTCATGCCCAAGGACACTTTGACACGTGAACTGGAAGCACCAAGATTCAAACCTTCAACCTTCTGGTTGGGAGACAACTGCTCTACCTCCCGCACCACTGTCGCCTCCCGCATAAATGGCAAATCTTGAATCTTGACTCTACCAAGTCCTTAGCCCCCACCGTGCCACCCCCTTGTCTCACCTCTCCAGGTCTGTTGCCTCCTCGCAGCTGCAGCTGCTCATACCTCAGCCGGACCTTGCCCCTCCTCCCACTGTCAAGAGGGGTTTTCAACAGCCCACAGCTCCTGAGCAGTCACCGCCCACTTGTCCTCTCAGCCTCATAGTGGACCAGGTCAGGAGGGAGTTAAGGAGGATTAAGGCCAGGAAGGCCACAGGCCCTGACCACATCAGCCCCAGGGTCCTCAGGGAGTGTGCAGACCAGCTCAGTGAAGTGGTCCTGTACATGTTTAATCTGAGTCTTAGCCTGGAGAGAGTTCCAGTTCTGTGGAAGACATCCTGTGTGGTCCCAGTTCCTAAAATAACTCATCCCAAGGACCCAAACCATTACAGACCCGTTGCCCTGCTATCCCACCTGATGAAGACCATGGAGAGGATTGTCCTCAGCCACCTCAGTGCCCAAGTGAGCTCAGCGCTGGAGTTTGCATACTGACCTGGCATCACACATACACATCAGACTTCAAGTACAACTCCCACCAGTGTCATCTACAAAATTTCTCAGACAGCACTGCTATTGTTGGATGTGTATCTTGGGGGGATGAGGGGGAATAAAAGGGGATTGTTACTGACTTTGTGGAGCGGTGTGAGAAAAATCACCTGGTCCTGAACACCAGTAAGACAAAAGAGACGGTGATTGACCCCCGGCGGAAATCACCAGCACTCACACCAATGAGCTTGTAGGGCTCAGATATTGAGATTGTGGACACCTTTAAATACCTGGGTGTCCACCTCAACAATAAGCTGGATTGGAGCAACAACACAGATGCCCTGTACAGGAAGGGCCAGAGCCGCCTCCACTTGTTGAGGAGACTGAGGTCCTTTGGTGTGCGCGGGGCATTCCTTCAGACATTTTATGATTCTGTGGTGGAATCTGCAGTTTTTTACGCTGTTGTGGGTTGGGCAGGGGGTAGCACGGTCAGGGACAGAAAGAGACTTAACAAGGTGGTTAAGAGAGCTGGTTCTATCCTGGACTGCTCTCTGGATTCCATCGAGGAGGTGCCAGACAGAATGATGCTGGTAAAGCTTACATCCATCATGCATAACTCCTCCCGTCCCCTGCACCACACAGTGGAGGCTCTGAACAGTTCTTTTAGCATGAGACTGTTACATCCCCAGTGTAAGAAGGAGCGTTACCGCAGGTCATTCCTCCCCACAGCAATCAGACTGTACAACACATCACTGCAGTGATAAGCTAGGTGAAATTATGAGGGACTATGCAATAATCTACTGAGGTGCAATATTCAGCTCCTGGGGGTGAAGTGCATTGTAAATAGGCTCATGTGTAATATCTTGTTCCTGATCTCTCTAAAATACTGTACATTTCCCTGCTTTATGTATTTTTGACTAGTTGCTCAGAGATCCTTATGGCTGAAACATAGGTTTCTCTCCCCCATTGTGGCATTAATTGTGTGAGTAATATTCGATTGTTCTTGATTTCCTGGTTGTTTAGTCTCTACTGCTGTTTCTGATTCTCTCCAGTGCTGCTCTGCCCCATTTTTAGGTGCCTTGATTTGCTTATTTGTGCTGAGAAAAATGTAATGTTCTGATGACGCTACTTGTGTGTATTGGTTCTAATGCTTTGTTGCCTTTATGTAACTGTTTATTTTAAGACTAAGTGTTCTTTGTTACTATGTACTTACGTACGCATGCAACGCACGGAGTGTCAGCAAGTTACAGCAGCTGTGTCCTCGTTGTGTTCTTTTCCGTGTTTTTATGAAGTTCTGTTCTTACAGTATGTGTCTGTTCTTAAGATGATATGTCGGTTGTTCTCTATTGCTGCTGTAACACAGAAATTTCCCCACTGTGGGATCAATAAAATACCTACTCTATTCTACTCATAAATAATGTTAAAATAAACTAAGTTGAGTAAAATGTACATTACTCTTTGAAAACTAACAAAGTAGTATTATAAAGCAGCATGACATGAAAATATTGGCATAAAACAATGTATAAGTACTTTAAATTTGCACTTAAGAACAGTACTTAAATAAATATACTTCCATTGTTGGTTATGTCCAATGGCTGCATAACACTAATACTAAATTAATAAATGGTTTGACATGTTACTATTAACAAAGCACAGAAGCTGGTTGGGTGAAATGATTTTTCTACTTGTTTATTTAAAAAATGGCATGTACAAAGAAACATGAAACAGAAAATTAACAAAAAAAAATTAAAATAATGGGAACTATGTGACAGTGCCTTTTGTAGCACTGAATTGTGATTTCCAATCACAGAGTTCCTAAAACCCTGGGCACAAAATCCTGAAGTGGTTCATGCCACTGATATGATTTATTTACTTGCAGTTAATTCAAAAGCACAGTTAACTTGTCAATAGCATTCTACATTTTGTTTCTGCTGTTCTAGATAAAAGTTAGGAGAGCCAGCTTAAGGCCACTGAGCCAAGAGAACACATATGAATTTTGATGATGTAGCCACCAGTCTGAATAAACTGAAAGTAAAGTTAATTAGCGCTGTGTGGAGCATGAATCACTTCCAAAAAAGTGGACAATATCCTTTGGAAACCAGGTAATGGGTTCTTTAATTTGGAAACATGACTTTCTCTCTCAGCACAGACAAATTCGAGAGCATGTTTGGGTTGAAACACAATGCATACATGTATGCAGCCACAGAGGAACACACACTCTTACAAAGTAAAAACTAAAACAGGTTCATTTATTTATAAACATTGAGGCGGCATATTAATGCTGCAAGTGGATAGAATCAGCTCTTCCTCTCTTCCCAGTGGAATAAACACCACCACCATTCTTAAAATAATCCATCATCCCAGTGGCCCTTCACTGGCCCCTTTAATCTCTGTGCAAGGCATGACCAACAATACACAGGTCTGGGTGTGATGCAGGGCGTGGTATAGTTCTGAGGTCTGATTGGCTACCACACAGTTCATCATCCCTGGTTGGTTCAGCATTCAGCCTATAGAAATGAAAAGAGGAGGCTGTCATTAGCACTTAGGGAAGTGAGCCAGGTGGGTTTGCATCAGTTTTAAACAGGAATGGTCTATTACTGAGATTATCTTGTAAAGTGACAGAGTTCTCTCTGGAAGAAATTGTACAAGACCACACAGGTTCATAAACCCCTAAAATTGGGCTTTCACTTTTAATGTAAGATTTTGGGATTGTTATTGGTGACCGTGACAAATAGTCCTTGATATGCTCAGCATTTAAGATTAATGCATTTCATGCAGTTCTGGCAGGATAATGTTTCTGTCAAACATGTACAAATGCTGTACTAGAATGTTCTGCAGGTGCTCCTGGTTCAAACGATGTAAGAATCTCATACCTAAGACTTTACTTTTGGAGGAAAACAAAGTGCTCCTTTTCTCTGTGTCTGTCACACAGACGCACTCCTTGTCACTCCACCTGTCTGTCTCTTTCTGTTATTCTCTCTGTCTTTGTTTTTCTCTGTCACTTGCTTTGCTCTAGGACTTTTATAAGCATAAGCATAAACTTTATTGCCAAGTATTTCGAGAACACAAGGAATTTTAATTCCAGCTCAATGGCCCTGAATGGCACATTCTGATGTATTAGGTCTTGATTAAGCCAAATTCCACATCATTCTCTACATGATGCTTCAACATGCTGTCACTGGATCATATTTCATTATGTGTGGACAAACCATATTATTTACATAACACAAGAATTGTACAGTCAATATAAGAATATGAATAGAGCGAGAATGAGGAAAATGTTCATGTACAATAGCTGGGAGATAATGACTCATGGAGGTTTAAAAATTTTATATACAAACATACAGTTTTACAGACAAAACTTAAAAAGCACTAGTGTTTTTGGTAAACACTTTAATTTGATTAAACTGTGAAGTGGATCAAGTGGATCTTTGTCAGTTACAGAACTGTTAAAATTGTTAAACATTTTGCACATTAATTGCTTCTTATAAACTCTACCAACTTACATGCTGTTTTTTATTTTCCATGTAAAAAGCTTACTGTGTTTATACAGTCCCTGAAATGGTGGATGATTATCTGTGGCACCAAATGCCAGGAGGTGTGAGGTGATTAAAACCAACGACCTCCAAGTGAGTAAAACATATCAATTTTTAACATTTTTGACTTTTGTCATAAAATACAATTAAATTCTACTAAATTATACATAGCCAATTTTATTTAAAAAAAACTGAGTCAAATGCAATTCAAATTTGTTGAAATCAGCTCAGTCTGATTCCAAACTGCACATAGTCATTTTTATTACATAAAGGTTACTAATATTATATAAGCCCAAACCCAGTTTTTACAGTGTACTATACAGTATAGTATGAAAGTAAGGTACCTGTAAACACACAATTAAAGATGCAAGAGAAAGCCATACTTAAGGACTGGCGATGTGGAACATATAAATTCTGAAAACACTCACCCCTGTGAATATATTGCTGGATCACTCCCACAAGTCTTAGCCACTGAGATGTCTAGTGATCTTGGTGGCAGACTTAGACTTGGCCTTCGGTCTGAATGACTACGTTGAATGAAGGGTCGAGGTCCAGATACAGGAAATCTTCCATGATTCTCTAACAAATGTGAGAGAGAAGACAATCCAGCGGAGGCCCATGCTTGAGGTGGCTGGGGAACTGAAAAGGGCTGGGCCTCAAATAGGGATGCAGATGCAGGGCAGAACACTGAACGTGCATTACTGATCAGCCGAGCACTAGATAAGTCTTCACTGCTGTTTTCTCTTGACCACTTTTGTACTTTTGGTGAAGCTGGTGGTGATGGTGTTTTGAAAGGGTACAAGGAAACTGAGTTTGAATTTAAGATGTTCTGCTTTGCAATAGGTGGGCTGGGGAGCTTCCTCTGAATTGCTGGTGGTGTGGGGAGCTTCCTCTGAATTGCTTGTGGTGCGGGGAGTTTCCTGTTAATGTGGGGGCTAGCTGAAGATGGTGTATGAGTAGGTTGCCTTTTGAAATTGTGGGAACTGGGAAGTCTTCGATGTGAGTTGCTTTGTGCAGAAGGAGTGGATGGTAACATTCGACCCCGAGACATGGATGGGGTGGCAGGTGGTTGGCTAGTCACTACTGGTGAAGGAGGCACAGTGGAAACTATAGTGTTAGTTCCTGGCACTGAAACATTATCACCAACTTGTATTTCAGCTGATTCTTCTTGATTGGCAGATGAATTTGTTGGTGGATGACTTGTTGACAGTCTCTCTGACTGGGAGTCTGAAGAGTGCCTTAGGTGCATTAACTTTCTGGCTTGCTGGTACAAGGAATCCTTTTGCTTTCCTTGGTCTGCAGGTGCCTGGGTTTGAACATTTGTTTGGTTGACCTTTGACAGAGCAGATATGCCTTGTTGATCTGTTCTAGCAAGGGAAATACTCTTTGCAGCTTGTGGAAGACCTCCTTTGCTTGGAAGCACTGTCACTGACTGAACTGAGGCCCTCAGTCGTTGTGATACTGCAGCCCTTTTTAATATAGGTGATTTGCCAACTTTTGTAGCCCCATCATCTGTTACACCAGCTGAAAGACATTGAGCACCTTCAAAGGAATTATCCATTAATACTTCCAGTGGAGGTGGAGGAAAACTCTCCCGATCTAAATCCTCTGTTTTCTCAGATAAGATTGATTCAGGTCTACAGCTGGTTATCCCAGCACTAAGCACAGCTTCTACATTTCCTAAACCAGGTAGCACAGGAACACCACACTTCCGTACTCCTTTGAGAGGCCCCAAAACTTTAGAACTGTCTAGCTCATCTATTCCTTGACTGAAAGTAGCAATCAATTTTTTAACAGAATTTCTGCCCATATAAAGGCCTGCAGCTGTTTGTGGTGATAAAGGAGGACTAGGTGGTGGGGTGGCTTTTACTGAACCTTTTGATATTTTTCTGTCCTTCTCTTTATCTTCTTCCAAATCACTTGCTCCCTCTGGCTTTCTGCTGTTGCAGCTTGTAAGGCCTGCTTTGTTTCTAAGTGACTGGAGAATGCTGTTCTTCTCTAGTAAGAAATGTTTGTGATTTATTGTTGGAGACTTTATTGATGAGGTTCCTTGATTTTGTTTAGATGGAACAGTCTGTCTGTTTCGACCTGTGTTACTTTTACTCATTTTTTGCAATTTCTGGTTTAAATCCTTCTGGGTCCTTTCTAGTACAAGCAGAGTAGGATCTTCACCTTTGCTTTGTAGGGATTCTGCTGACTGGGAACATTGCTCCTTAGCCACCAGGGTTTTTTTTACCACTACCTTCTGAATAGGTGCTGCTGTTTGATGCCTCCTTGCAGATAATTCCTCATCATCCATCCACTGATGTCTACTGGTTTTTGGACTGCCCGTTACCTTTGTTTGGGCACCAGAGTTCTGTGATGTGACAAACTGTATCCTACCGCTTATAGCATTTTTCATTTTGACAGTCATTTCTACATTTTGAAGATTCTCTATGCATTTTGGGGGTAAATGGAGTGGGTGTTGCTGTTTATGGTCTTCAAGTGAAGAATTAGATTGTTTTCTAAAGCCTACTTGTGCATTTACCATGCCTCTATCCATCTCTCCATCATCATCATTATCTTCTTCCTCCCCATCATCTAAGGAGATTGAACCTAGCAATGAGTCTCTTTGGTCATTAGCCTTTATGGTACATGTAGAACCTAATGGGTTCAGCGATGTGAGGGAAACAGTTGGACTTATTTGACTCATAAGCTTGTGCCTTGACACTCCTTGCCTAGTATTCATGGAGGTGAATTCCATTGGACTGACAGGAATTGCTCTATTTGTCCCAGTGGACTCACAGCTATTTTGTCTGTGGTGTCTTTCAGAACCCACAAGGGATTCACTCTCAGCCCCAATACCACTATCCTCACTAAACAGAGCAGAGTCCTCTGGTCCAGGTTTGAACAGAGAGGCCATTTCAATATGAGAGAACAGTTGAATTAGCCTAGTCTCTACAGCATGCTTGACCTTCAGTTTTTCCTTTAAAAGCTCTGAGACTGAAGCAAAATACTCCAATGCCTCCACCAAAGCAGAGTCCCCAATTCCACCAACAGTCTGACTCACATTTTGCATTCTATGTGTGGTGTACTGAAGCAGCTGCTGCAACAAATCCGGTGGGGGCTCAATATTAGCACGGCCAGCTTTCAGAGGTGAAGAAGATGAGAGGTTTTTCATTTGACTTGGCCAAGAAAGATGTTCTCCATTTTCTTTTAAAACTTCTTCTCCCTCATCTGCCATTTCTTCCAGTCCCTGAATTATTTCCTCATAGCATAGGACCATAAAGGCAACCATAGGCTGCACTAACACCTGAGTTTGGGCTGCTTGTTCCAAAAGTCCAAGTATAACATCATATTTGTTTATACCAGGATTCAAAAAGCCATAAGCAGCTTGATGAGCTTTAACCAGAGGTTCTGGGAAGTCCACATTTTGTTTTGTAGATAGATTGTCCTTGTCTTTCTTTTTAAGAACCTTCGTACCTCTTGTATTTTTCTTTACTTTTTTGACAGACTTTTTGTCTGTCACATCCTGCTTGTCAACATTATCTTTTCTCTGTGATGCTGTGTTGTTGACCCTTCTTTGACTCCCTGATTTATCCATGTTTACTGCTGCTGGGGATAGCTCAGGCACAGATCTCTTTTTTTGTGATGTTATATGTGTCATTTTTTGAAATACCTGGGTTTGTCCGGTTGCCTTCCTCTCCTTTGTGTCTCCATACGTTGATCTCGTTGAATTACAGTTTTCTCGATCTTGGACACTAAAATCTCTGGGGCTTTCTTGAGATGCAGGTGGCAGCATTTTCCCCTTCCTCATGAGAACAAGAGTCCCAGAATTATTACCTTTGGATGGTGAGCAGCCCATTTTAGATTTTTTTTAAGTACAAGATAATTGTAATTTCAGATAACAAATAGAGCCGTGCAGATAGTGTATTGAATGATGCAAAGAACTGTCAAGGTCCTTAGCCACCTGCTGTAGCTGTCGTTTTCAGATGGCTGAGGTTGTTGTGTCTAATAAAATCTGTTTCCACAGGGAAGCTACCAAAAAAAAAATATACTGATAAATCCATTTTACAAATCTTTTACTGCAGTCAAAGATAGGCAATAAATCCACAGATTAATTTTTAAAAATTCCTTGTAGCGTGTTCTGAAACACATCCTTCTCCACCTTACAAAGGATGAGCAGCTGAGAGGATTAGTGGGGCTTTCAGTGATTTCCTCAGTGTGCACATATGTCACGTGAAAGCATATAAAACCGTAAGCTCCTTTGGGTAATGAGGGCTGGCTGGCCTCCGGTGGTTTTTTACAGACTGGAAAAAAAAAATCTCCCTCTTTAGCCTTTAGCCCATTTCCATAGCACACAAAGGGTGGGATAACTTAATAAAATAAAAATGTTTCATTTTAAATGCATTAGAAAACACGCACTAATTATCACAATAATTATATTTTATCATCGATTATGTGACAGTTACTTTTCATGTTAACAAAAAAGGGATATCCTTATGTTTTCATTGGCCATATATTTCTAAAGGACTAAACAGTTAGCATGTTATTTTGGTGATTTACTGATTTTCTTTTCTTCTCTATCTAGCATGGGCAGCACGGTGGTTAGTGCTGTTGCCTCAGAGTGAGAAGGTTCTGGGTTTGAGCCCGGCCGACCTGGGGCCTTTCTGTGCGGAGTTTGCATGTTCTCCCCGTGTTTGCGTGGGTTTTCTCCGAATGCTCCAGCTTCCTCCCAAACATGTAGCATAGGTTGATTGGTGTCTCTAAATTGCCCGTAGGAGTGGTTGTGTGATTTGTGGGTGTAAAGATAGTTGCCCCCCCCATTTAATTTTGAACTAGTGTCATGAATGGGGCCAAAACTGCTGAGGAACCTACTGCCAAGAGTCTATTTGGTGCTTGGTCTGGTGTGCGTGTGTATGTGTTGTAAAAGAAAGAGGATTGTTCAGGCCGGTGTGGTCAGCCTCGCTCAATGCCTTAGGCATCAGTAGCTGACGCCAGCCGAAAAAGTAGTCAGTACGTGATGAACGAATGCACAGTACAGGCAAAGAGTGCGCTCCTGAAACTGACTACTGTTTTGTCTTTTACAGGTAAGCGGGTTGTGGGCAACGCACAAATAATAGATAGCAGTAGCGGTGATTCTTTGGTGCATTGGAGTGACGCATATCATGCGGAGTAGAGTGAACTGACGTGTGTATGAGATCGTGAGTGCGAGTCGCTACGTTGTGCTATCAAGATGGCGGACATGGGCCCGTGGCGACCGCAGTAGCTTGATAGGGAACTTGTCAATGTCTCTGTAATCCAAAATGGGAAATGTAGATGCTCTAGAATGCACACGGTTGTAACACGGGTATGGTTTGATTGAAGTGTGAGTGACATGGAGTGTCAAGCTGAACTGTGCACATGTGGACAATATACTAGCGCCAATTCTGTTACTGAGCTAAGGCTAGAATCAGTGTTGTTCGCATGTTGTATCTGGTTGGGAGCTGCACGGTGTACTCTGTAAATTGTATGTAGTTACCACATTAAGTGTTAAAATGCTTATTTTCGTTGTATTCTGGGTTAAAAGAAATTATAAATACAGTACAAGACATTGATTTAAGACCCATTTGTTCAATAAGTCAGTTCATGAGAGGATTAAAAACTGCTTAGAAACAACAAGTAAAAACTGTACTAAGTTGAGTTCATGTAAACACCACAGTATAAGGGTAAAATACATATAGTTTGGTCATTTCATGATGGTCATGTTCAAAATGATGTACCTGTCTGAATGTATAAGTGCTGAATCAGCCTTGTAATACACCTACAAGAAGAGTGGTTGTTTCTTGTGTTCGGCCAGTACTATTGTATGTGGGTTATTAGTACTTGAGCTAAGTTTAATTGTGTTATCTGGATATATGCAGCCGAAAAAGTAGTCAGTACGTGATGAACGAATGCACAGTACAGGCAAAGAGTGCGCTCCTGAAACTGACTACTGTTTTGTCTTTTACAGAAATAAATGTGTTGCATTAAGAGTTTTATGTCGGTTTCATTCAAGCCATTAATCTTACTCTTAATCCTCATAATAAGATGAAAACACTCATTTAAAATAATCGGTTACAGATGATGACCTCATTCAAGAATTCCTGTGGATGGACTGCTGCTGTAAAATGACACACGAGGTAAAGCAGTTGTTTTGGTGAAAGATGGAAAACCTTTGAAAATTTATGATGTTTACAATAAATTGACTTAAGCATTTCTCCTTAATTAATCAGTATCTTCTGGCCATGGCCTTTGTGTACTTCAAAAGAGCCCGCTTCACTTTTGCTGAATACACCAGGAAAATTTTTTTCATTGCATTGTAAGTTTTAGACAAGTATCAAAATTAAGCTTAAATGAAATGAAACTATCTCAAGTAAAACTATCTCATGTGCTCCATCTGTAGGTATCTTGCCAATACCATGGAGGAGGATGAGGAGGAGAGTAAGTATGAGATTTTTCCATGGGCGCTGGGCAAGAACTGGAGGAAGCACTTTCCCTGCTTCTTCAAGCAGCGAGACAAGCTGTGGGGTCGCATTGAGTACAAAGCTGCTGTGAAGAGGTGCACAGAAGTAGAATTGCCTGAGGAGAATGATAAATGGTTTTTTTTCTTTTTTTTTTTATGGGTCTTATTTTTGCTGTTCATGTCAATCTGTATTGCTTTGGTTTAATGCCAGAATTTTTTTTAAGTTACTTTTTTAGGGTCCTGTATGTATTTTTGTTCTTCTTTTAGGTGATGGCCATTGTGCCCTCTCACTTTGTGTGGCAGCGAGAGAGAGAGGAGCACCACAGTGGTGCCCAGAGGCAGTACAGTGATTCGTAGATTGTTTATATTGTTAATATAATAATAAACGTGAATCCACTGTGTTGAAAATTTTAACTCCCCATAACGCTAAATATATCTAGTATCTGCTCACTGGAACAATGAAGCAAGCTTTAAAATAACCTGACTGTAGCTACCTCTGCCTTTGTGTAGTGGACACTCCAACTGAAGAAAAAAACAAATTAAGTTTATGGTAATATTTCCTCCTGTACCTATCTTTTTAAGGCCGCCGTCATTTGCGATCTCCAGCAGTTGATCTTCTTGCACAGACCTGCTGGATTCACCTGGTTTGTTGACAAATGGGTTGCGGATCCATTCCTTGGCAGTTCGTGGGTCCTTTGTGGTTGGGAAGTAGCGCTCGAACTCTTTTAAAAGCAAAGACAGGTGATCGTGCACCAGCTGGGAGAATGAAGGCTCAGGCTCAGTCTCACCCAAAATCCCCGCTAATGTTTGAAACATGTCCAAAATGCCTCTGTTGACGCGCCGTCCCCACAAATCCAGTTTGGCTTTAAATGCAGCTACTTTATCTGCCAACTTGAAGACAGTTGTCATTTTCCCCTGAAGTGACAGATTGAGTTCATTGAGCAGGCTGAATATGTCGCACAAGTAAGCCAGTTTTGGCGCTCAAGTGACCGAGATGTAACCGAGAGAATACGGTCATTTTTCAAAATAAAAGATCATTCAGACTCAGATAATAAATAAAACGGAAATAATTAATGATTTCTTGTGCGGCCCGGTACCAATTGATCCACGGACCGGTACCGGTCCGCGGCCCGGGGGTTGGGGACCACTGCACTACAACATATAGCATAGTTACTCTGATGACCTTTATTCTCCAAATTATTTGCAGTAAGGAAATAAAATGACAATTTATGTCCAGGATTCCTTATTCGCTGAGCAGATACTTCACACACACTTCCTCAGTTTCACCAGGAATGCTGAAAATGGAAAAACAGATTTGAGTATTTATTTGCATCATATCTAAATTTTCACAATAGGGCTATGGGAAATATAACATCTGACCTGTGTGGCTGCTTTGTTGATGGTGAGGTCTGGCAATGTAGGGAACAGTCCTAAAGGTTGGATGCTGCTCTGTGGCCAACTCTTAAATACATCAATAAAGGGGCTGTCAGATAGGACACGGTGGGCGCTGCACTTCGCTCCACTATCAAACCCATTTGTTTCTATGTGTTGCGCAGTGGAAGAACATACAGTGCACTGTCCTGCATGCAGTCCCTGCACACTGCACTGAAGTTAAAAAAAGTTCAACTTGGCTGCAGCGCTCTGTGACGATACCTTGATGCATCCAATTGCAGAGAACCTTACAAACCACAAAGACAATGAAGGAGAAGCTGATTTTGCAGACCCACATCTTCTTTGCTGCAGCTCTCTCCTCATCATCATCAGTACAACTAAAGCCAGCACTTTTTGCTGTCATGTAGATAGAGCCATCGTGCATCCAAGTCTGCTGCTCAAAAAACTAGGTAATATCTGCTAACCATCTCCTGGAAAGCCTTTTGGTTGCCTAGCAACTGGCACCCACCATTGTGAACGATTTGTGCCCTCCTCCCCTGTGCTGTGCCCTCGAGTGCAGTGCATACCACATCCTATCTGAAAGCCCTTTAACATTTCAACTGAGGGAAATGCTCAGACATCATGACAAACACAGGTCTGTTCCTTGAAATCACCTCTGTCAGTCTCATCCGATGTCTCCTCCTCTGCCTCCTTCCTTTGGTTTTCCTCCAGGATTGGAGCTTTCCTGCTGTAGTACCCTCGGTCTTTCCACATGGCTGGAGCCACCACCCAGTCTCGCACTGGAACCTCAATGATGCGTTCACACAATAAAGGAAGCGCAGAGCATCGAAGACCCTCCAGCAGGTCAATGACCTGTGTTATACTGGATTACAGAGGGAGAGTCAGGCAGCATTTAAGTTTGGACTTCTGTTCCTGCAGATATACACCAATTTGACAAAGGTTAACCATAATATTTTTTTTCTGACTTGAGGAACAAAGTGGATAAAACTGCATTCACTGGTAGAGTACACCACCTCCTAATATTGCTACTCTCTGCTTAGTGGCAAATAAATACAATGAACAGCACAATTACACTTGTGTCACTGGTAATTTCCGCTGGACAGATTTTTGTTCTGAACCCCTTTAAATTAGTGTCATGATAAAATACACTATGAGCTTTGTTATGAAGGATGGCTTATGAAATGTGAAAGTTAGGCTTTATAAGGTATGTGCTACATTCTGAATGCTGTATACTTAACAGCACATACAGTATATTCTGCTGATAATACTTATATACTTAAAGGAAACTGCTGAATTCCACTCTCATGTTTGTATCTAAAAGGAAAGCTACCACCAGCACCAGGGTGGCTTAGCTTAATTTAGCATCCAGAAAGTTGCTGTGCCTGGCTTAGAAACTCTTTGACACAGAAATCCGACAATTTACACATTATATATTAGTCGGGATGAAACAAATAAGATACGACATGCTAATTAGCTAGCTTTTAGTTATTTCCAGTCTTCTTGCTATGCTAAGCTAACCGCCTGCTGGCTTTAGCTTCATACTTATCACACAAACATGAGAACGGTACAGATCTTCTCAGCTAACTCATGGGAAGAAAGCAGCTAAGTGTATTGTCCAAATTATTACATTTTTTCTTTGACGAAGATACAGCATGAAACAACTGCATGGTTTTAACCCCTCTGGTTTGAAAGGTGACAACGAAACAGCAGATATACACACTTGGCCAGGTAGACAGCACACACAGCTCCAGTGTGCAGATGTGGAAGCACTGTGGGTAAAACCAGCTGAGGGTGGATCAGGTCAAGAGCAACCTGCAGCAAACATAATCCATCCAGTGAGTTAGCTGATTTCAGAAAATGCCAGAGCATTAATATATCTGTCCTTTAGAACGGTTAGTGAATGAGGCCCACTGTCTCCATTTTGTTTGACAAATTGCAGCGATTGTGACACTGACCGCATGAAATCCATGACCAGCAAGGAGCCATGAAGCCGTGCAGAGGTCAGCATTGTGAAACTGCACGTTGTCGGGCCACTCCACCCCTCTGCGCAGACTCCACGATGTCCGCCAGCACTCGTAGTTCAATGTGGCTCTCTTGAGGTGGTCCTCCCTGATCTCCACACTCAGCACTCTGCCTTTAGAGCCCACTGCAAAAAACAACATCAACATATAGTTACAAAGAATTAAAAGAATACATTTTTTGGATCAATTTTTGCAAAGTTTAGTCAGTAGAACATAGGAAGCAGTGAAAAACCTGACCCCAATATTTCATTTCATTTATTAGGTTTTTGGTCAACAAGCAAAATTAGAATTGCAATTATTTTACACAAAAAAGCATGAAACATAAGGGTACATACATCCATTTGAATAAAAGCATGTATGCACACATACATAATCATA
>NW_018128538.1:31802-32980 GCF_001952655.1 Monopterus albus
ATATCTAAAGTTCTGCATTTTGAATGCAACATCAAAATTATTTTAAGTTGTAATTACTTTCAGTGCAGGCTTCTTGAGAAACCAAAGATTAAAATACTGACTGAAGTTTTACTAAAGATGCTAAAATGCCATCTAGAGAAGAGACCTCTGTGAGGGTCTCCATATCATGGTCTAAGCCTGTCATCTTACCTTTAGGCTTGCCTTATTTACCACTGTACACACAACTTTTACCCATGGTGCCCGATTTTTTTCCTTTGACTGCAGCATGAATTTTCTTTTGTACAGCACATAACTCTGCTTCTGATTTGCCTGGTGAACTTATTGAGAGTCTAGTGAACTATAAACTACATCTAATTAAATCATGAGCTCTGTAACATACCTGAAAAAAAAACTAAATGATACCACCTTCATGAAAGAGGATTTATTGCTAAACTATTGTATTAGTGCTTTCCCCTTTTCTGTTCACCCTCTACACATCGGACTTCAAGTACAACTCCCACCACTGTCACCTACAAAGGTTCTCTGACGACACCACCATTGTTGGATGTGTATCTGGGGGGGACGAGCGGGAATACAGGGGGGTTGTTACTGACTTTGTGAAGTGGTGTGAGAAAAATCACTTGGTCCTGAACACCAGCAAGACTAATGAGATGGTGATTGATCCCTGGCGGAAATCACCAGCACTCACGCCGGTGAGCTTTCAGGGCTCAGATATTGAGAATGTGGACACCTTTAAATACCTGGGTGTCCACCTCGACAATAAGCTGGATTGGACTGAAAAGAAGGGCCAGAGCCACCTCCACTTGTTGAGGAGACTGAGGTCCTTTGGTGTGCGTGGGGCACTCCTTCAGACATTTTATGATACTGTAGTGGCATCTGCAGTTTTTTACGCTGTTGTGGCTTGGGCGGGAGGTAGCACAGACAGGGACAGAAAGAGACTAAACAAGCTGGTGTTAGAAATTAATAAATCAGTCAGATAATTATTAGACTTTAATGTGTTATTAATGCAGTTTAGTAAGATTCAAAGTCTGTTCCTGTGTGCTCTGCTTTGTTAGGCTGAAAACCATTATAAAGCCTCATCCGGTTCTTTCAAACCAGGAACTCCGAGGGACGACTCAGACCACTTGAGTATATAAAAAATATAACCGTGCTGGTTTATTCAAAAAGTCACAGGCAAG
>NW_018128538.1:33347-35006 GCF_001952655.1 Monopterus albus
GTTACACATCACGCACACAACATACACACACACATGGAATTCTTCATTTTGTTATGACTTGTGCTTGATGCATGTGGAGCATAAGATATGAGACGGACATGTCGGACTGTCTCCAACTCTTGATGTTTTTACAGCTGTCTGTGTAAGGGGTTAGCCCAAAATCTTATAAATGTATTAGGCTCTGTGTTTCCGGGGTCTCCTTTCTTCCAGCAGTTGTCTGGAGCAGGAGCCACCCGGGTTTGTGTTTCTGTAATTTTTTATTGTGGCTTTCAAAATAAATCAGCACTAAAATGAAGCAAGTCGGACTCCGTCTTCATTCAGATCTGTTCAATAAAAGAACTGGGGTATAATAGATGGTCAAGAGAGCTGGGTCTGTTCTGGGCTGCCCCCTAGACTCCATCGAGGAGGTGGTGGACAGAAGCATGCTGGTAAAACTAACATCCGTCATGCATAACCCCTCCCATCCCCTGCACCACACAGTGGAGGCTCAGAACAGTTCTTTCAGCACAAGATTGGTACATCCTCAGTGCAAGAGGGAGTGTTACCGTAGGTCATTCCTCCCTACAGCTAGCAGACTGTACAATACATCATTGCAGTGATAAACTAGGTGAAATTATGAGGGACTATGCAATGGTAAACATTGCAATACTCAAATCCTGGGTGAAATGCATGGTTAATATGTACATATGTAAATTCTGTTCTTGATTTTTCTCTTGAATAATTTATGCTGTCTTAAAATCCAGAATTTGTTTATAAAGATATGTGTGTGGTGATTGTTCTCATGGTGTTATGTTGTTTGTTCTCTATTGCTGCTGAAACACTGAAATTTCCCCATTGAGGGATCAATAAAGTACCTACCTACCTATTAGATAGACTTAGTTTTAGTTAACTTTGACAGTCGGTGCTGTGTAGTTTATGTAAACCTCAGATGAGTCAAATCCTTGAGGGACTGTGAGTTTATGCTTCCAATTTAATCTTAATAGAACAAAGCTATAGTGAGATATTGACAGTGTGGTGGGTGCAAACCTGCTCTAGACAGGAACAAAGTCATGGCCCCTGACCCGGAGCCAGACTCCAGCACATGGTCTCCCTCTGTGATGTCCATCAGCAGCAGCATGGTGCATGCATCCTGGGACATCAGGGATGCAGAGAGACAGAAACAGTACATAACAAGAACAAATGATAAATATGACCCTGAGACACATGCATTTGGGACTGTGACATAAGTAGTGTACCTTTGGGTAGGCAATGGCTGGCCCCCTCTTCATATGCAGCACATAATCCTCCAGACTGGCACGATGTATGAAGATAGGAACCCCCCCATTCGTCTTCAAGAACCGACCTGCAGACTGCCCAGCTATGTCATCATGTAGGATAATCCCCCGGGAGATGTGCAAATGAGCCCCTTCTTTCAGCTGGAACATCTTCCTGTAGTCCACCCATCCCTTACGTGGATACTCAGCAATGAGCAGCTCCCCGAATGCAAGCAAGCTGTCCCCAGGGAGAGTGCCCGATGACCTCCTTTTTAACTCATGGAATGCTTCATTTAGATGAGTTTCTGTTGCTGCATCCCCTGCACAATGGACCTCTGTATTATCCTCTTTAGGAATTTCCTCAAGCCCACTTTCTTCTTGTGTGCAGTGTGTGACAGACACATGG
>NW_018128538.1:35379-42331 GCF_001952655.1 Monopterus albus
CAGAGCGTCCTGAGGCAGCAGATTACTGATCCTCTCCAGAGGGGACAGCGGTCTCCTTCTCCTGGACAAAAGCACTTGTCTGGATGTCAGTTTGGTGCTGAGTGGTGAAGAGTCTGAGTTGTCTCTCTCATTCTCATTACTTTTGACAGGATCAGTTGAACATGCTCTTATCGCCCTTCTACTTTTGGTGGGTTTTAAAAATATATCTGTGTGTCTGAGATGTCTTTGACTGTGTGTGCAAATTCTCACCAGTCTGTGCATAAATAAAAGTCCAGGAAAAGGCATCTGCAATGTCATTACTTTAAATTAAAACCTAATATATCAACTAAATGTTACGGTGATGTCCAGAGATCCTTAATGTCAATGATCTGGAATCAAATGATAACCTAGAAAACAACAGCTACAATTATTAAAACAATATCTATCTACCAACTCAAACAGAGTATAACAGTAAACCTAGCTTAAATTAGTCTTAAACCATTTACAGTGTAATAAGTATTAATACATTAGTCTTCATTTCCCCTAAGTCCGACTGTAGAGTGAAAAAGAAGGTCGCCATGCCAGAAAAATGGGGGAAGCACATGTGAACAACGTCATAACTTAGCGACAGGTGTAGTAATTTAAGCGTACCGGCAGAGGGCGACATCGCAACTCTACAGTTGGGATATACAGTATATCTCATTTCAAGCTTTGAACAAATGTAAGGTACTAGTTCATTTGTTATGTGGCTACAGATTTTTGACTGAGGATGTTATTGTATAATAATCTTTTTTTTAAGTGCCAAGTTATGTAAATATTAAATACATTTAAAGATCTCTGTAGTTTTGTAGAGCTTCCTTGGAAACTATGGGTTTTTTTTTATTGAACAATTGTATTTAAACAAATGTGGCAAACATTAGTATTCCATAACATTAATATAGAACAGGTGCAATAACAAAGAACAGAAGAAGAGAGGAAGGAGAGAAGAATAAAAATAAATAAATACATAAATAAAATAAGGTTAGAATAAAAAGGTAGTAAAAATAATAAATAAAATAAAATTAAAAGTGAAAAATCATGTTAAAAATTAGATATCTAATCGGTCTCTAAATAGATACATTTAATATGAAATTATTTCATTTCATATGAATTTGATTGATATTTGAATGATTGAATTTGATTCATTGATTGATTTCATATGAAATGAAATAGGATTTTCATATGAAATCCTATTTACTATCGTCTATTTAGAGACTGTTTTCATCATGACTCCAGTGATACTACAAGTTCTATAGCCAATTTTTAATGCCTAGTTACTTTTCACCGACCCTGTATATTAAAATAACCTCACTCAGTTCACATTATATTGCTTTGCTCAGTCCCGTACCTAAGAAGTGTTCTGTATTCTATATCCCATGATCTTTTTTTCAAGACCTCCGTTAAACTAAAGTTCATTCTACCGCTTTGAACTGTATATTCAAATAACTCCCTCTCCCGCCTGAACCTGGGACAACTCATAATAACATGTTCCACAGTTTCCTGTACCCTACACAACTCACATTCCCCTGTATTATGCTTCTTCACCAACTTCAATGTCTATGGGGAACCTCGGGTGTTAAGAGGAATATAGAAGGCAACATGACGAATTCGTTGTTAAGTTGAAGCAGCCAATGGGAAGGGGTGCTTATGACGCGCTATTACGCATGTCCACTGAGGGTAACACGTGGTTTGCATACGCAGACGTAAGCAGTGCTTTAGAAATGGCTGCTGACGGTCGCAGGTTTTCGCTGCAGCTACCTTGCGTTTTTTCACCCAAATCACAGCAGTACTTAGCACTGTGTGGTCAGGATGGCAGACTTCGCATTTGGAACACAGATAGCAAAACACTTCACCAAGAATGTGTGCCTTCAGCCCACCTGAGTGCCACTTGTACTTGCATAGCATGGGGACCATGCCGGACAGTCAAGGTACGTGAATTCCATGATGTTAGCAACATGAGCTAGCGAGGCCTGAACAAGCTAACTGTGATAGAGTTTCTAATAAAAGGGCGCATGTTGAAACAAGAAAAGTGTCACAGTTCACCTGGAAATTGCTCCGATAGCTCGGAACTCTCGGCTATTTGTTATTCTATACGCTTCCATGTATCTGACACAGACTGTGTTAGCAGGGTAGCCACGTTAACCGTTAGCTAGCGTTTAGCAGCTGCATAGACGCACGTTAGTCCCACATGGTAACGTTAATACACGAAAACGTTGACAATGTCTTAACCTAGTATTCAAAGGCGAGGGAACTGCAGTGAGTGCTTAAATCAATTATATTAACTCGCACGGTTATTCTTCCTCGTCTTTAGACCGCTATTACTGCACCTAAACCCATTATTTAAGGTAGTTTTAGCCTACGTTACCATACTAAACCTTCAGAAGCGTGTGGCACCATGACACTTCTGGAAAGAGAAACTTAAGAGGTTTTACCACAGTGTACCTAGTGGCAACTTGTAAACGCTTTCAACATGCGTCATGTTGTGACTTAATTTATTAAATAAACTAAAATCTAATCTTAAATACCAATTTCTTTCTTATATGGAATGTTTGATTAGTTCTTGATATTTTAATGTGTAACATTACTAACGTACTTACCAGTAGGTTGTATATCAAGCACATTTTATAGTAATGTGCTAAAAGTCGAAGACTTTGCGTTTATCAGTGTGCTTGTGTAAACTTTCAAACCAATCGGTTGAGATTTCAATTCAAAGTAGCCTAAAGGCCTCAGGGTATCAGGCAAGCCTTAGCTACTACTCATAATACTTTGGTGGGATAGGATAGGGAAATATTACAACTGTTTTGTGTTTCAGGAGGGGCCCCAGAGGAAGAAGAGGAAATCAGAGGCAGGGCAGATGGAGGAGAAAGCAGACCTGCTGGCGATGGGCACAGCAGCGGGCACTGTTCTAATCTACAGTACAGCAAAGGGAGCACTGCACTGTACCCTGGTGAGTCTGAGACCTGTTACACTGTACATTTATTTTGATTTATCTATATATAGTCTAGATTTTTTTGTCTATATGCTACAGAAGCAGAATAAAATGCTCATTTTAGCCAACAATATAATGTTTTTAGTTGGTTCATAGTTCACATTTTCTTGGAATGTGGAAAACCTGTGACTTAAAAATAAACTTGTGTAGCTTAAAAAAAGTTTTTTGCCAAAGTGAGAAGCCTTAAGCATTTGCACCATCTGCAACTATTTCATAAAGTTGTTAATTGAATAGGATTACTATACACCTAAGTGTATGTAGCTTAACAATGTTTTTGTTAGGGATACACAGATGTCACTTTTTTCCAGACAAAGTACGAGTACTTACATTTGAGTAATTTCCCACACTTGGTACGCTAGTTACTTATTAATAGTAATTGTTATTCTGCAATAATATGCCACTTTTTTGTGATCTCGTTTGCTTTCTGATTGTGAACAAATAAAATATACAGTGGGGGGAGGCAACTGCTGACATCCAAAAATTAACATTTCACTTTCTGCATGAACAAACGTGGTACCGCCACCACTCCAGTTAGATATGTAAAATGAAGCCGATTGAATTTAAGTTTAAAAAAAAAGCAATGTTGAGTTTTTTTGTATATTCATTAAAAATCTAATACAGCTTGTTTCAGTGAGAATAAACATTGCTGTTCTGAGTGTTCCAAGTCATCTTAAGCTTATTTTATTTAACTGTTCTTTCACACTCCTTTGCCTCACCTCCTTTACACCCTGTTTACACACTGAGATTTTTCATTCCTGAACAGTTGTCTTTAACAGACTTGCTTGCACACATTTTGTTACAGACAGACACACTTCTTAAAGTACCACTAACCTGCTCAACCTGCGTGAGGTTAATGTACTGTTGCTGTTAAGTGGTGTCGATGCATAGTATCAGTCAACTTTTATGAGTAGTGGACAGCTGTATTGGTGCATCCCTAGTTTTGTTGCAACTGTCATAGACATTCATCATTAAGACTGTAGTTATTGGTCTCCAAAATAAGCCCTTTATAATACAAGCAATCAAAAGTCAAAATGACTTAAGTTCTGTCAGCACCACTGACACAGGGTTACTACAGCTAATAGAGTTCCTGGGGGTGCCCTGGAACTCTTACAGTGATAGAGTGCTGCTTCTATGGACCTAAATTCTTAAGTGTTGAATAATGGGGCCATTTGCTCACTACTGCTAACTCTGAAATTTTCTGTGTCTACCAGGATGGAGGCCATAGTGGAAGAGTGAATTGTGTCCAGTGGCACCCTGAAGACAGTTTATTATACAGCGGCTCAGATGATACAAATATTATAGAGTGGGACCTCCAGACAGGCAAGACACGAAGGTCAGTATTGACGTTGTCATTCAGGATGTACTATCTACAAAATGAGCATGTAGAAGAATAAAGGAGTGTCTCCTGATTAGATTTGGGTATGAGATTGGTCCAAAAGAGACCAAACAAAACACATTTGCTAGATTTATGTATAAATCTGAATGAGGTGCTGTTTAATAATGGAATGTTTCATCCAGCAAAGGCTGCTAACTGTAGTATAAAGCCAGATGAAATGGTGAGGAAATAATTGTCTTTCAGTTTATCACATTTTAAACCACTTAAATAATCAAAGTGTAGTCTGCATCAGAATGAAGACATGTTCTGTGATTTTCTTGTAGAACATTTTTCCCAGAAACACCATCTTTTTGTTGAACATTTCATTGCCAATTTCTCTACTCTGTTGGTCCTGTTCAGCTACAAAAACATGCAGTCCAAGCATGGCCGCACAGCAGAGTTAGATGTCTTTACAATCACAAATTATCTTTGACAAGTAATGGCACTGGCTTGCAGAGAGCACGTTAACCAGCCAACAGCATATGTTCCTTCTGGCCATTATAGAATTGCTGTCAGTTAGTGACAGCTGACGTGACCTTCTGCTGGGTACGTTTGTCATTATGTCAGATGAAAGTGACAGTCAGGGCCAGCTAAACACAAGAAGCCTGGAACCTAATCACTTTTCTTTATTTCTCTCTGATAATCTGAAACTAGCTGCATCCTGATGCAGTTAGGTTACTTGGGTGCCGGCAGTAACTTTATTCTCTCTCTACACTCTATTTTTGAGGGTTTGAGCTGCTATTGCTTGCTTGTAAAACTCCTCTCATTACACTCTATTTTTGAGGGTTAGAGCTGCTATTGCTTGCTTGTAAAACTCAGAACTTCTATTTCTTTGCTTGACACTGCAGCACACTGCTGCAGATAATTACAATATAGCAAACATGATGCAATTGATTTATCAGAACTGACTCAAACTGATTGTAATGCATCTGTGAATGTTCTGCTCATGTGTAGACTTTGTTGCTCTAAGCTAATGTTTTCATACGAGTATAATAAAGTTTTCTTAAATTAGTGGAAACACATTTTATTTCAGGTAGAGCGAGCTCCCCAGTAGTACAGTGCTGTGGGAAACCCAAACTTTTTCCACCAAACACGGATGTGTGGAAAAAGGAATGTTTATCCAGCGCTGTCATCCGAGAATGTCTTAGAACAGGATTTGGGAGACCTCTGTTAATCCCAAATGTGAACCACACACAAAACTTGCAGTGTTTTGAGCAACTTTAATAAGAAGGCCAAGGTGTCTTGGCACAAATCCTTCATTGATGTCTGTTAATAGCACACAACAAAAAGTCCTAAAAATAATACACATTTTAATGAGGCTTGCTTTTCCTTGTTTTCTGACTTACCTACAATGGTGTATTGTCACTGAAGACGTGGCCAAAAAAATCAGGTGTACGTATGTTCTAGTATTTCTATGCAGAAGCAGCTTAGTTTATACATCTTGCAAACTCTCACTTGTGAGACTTCTTTTTTTTAACAAAATAAAGTATTACATGACAGTTTAAGGATTTCCTTGAATGGGCATAAAATCCAGGCCATTGCATGTTAACATGAGCTTGCCTTACACCCATGGGTGCCCCCACCATATTGGTAAAATATTGTACTGCTTTGTTTATGTGTATTTTCAATAAATCATATTTATAAAAAAAAAAAAAAAACATCCACCATTGCCATTGTAAAAGCTGAATTTTTCAACTCCACCCGGTTTCATAGCTATATTTTACCTCCTGCTGCACTGTGACCAGAGGATATGAAGAAAAACACAGGGCGTGAGGTTACTGCATGTCCGGGAATGTTCCTGTACAGGGACTCGCTTTACCTGACCAGGTCTAACCTACAAGCAGCCGCTAGTGAAGCTCTCGCAGTGGTTAATGATCAAGCTGATCAACACTGGATTCCCCTGTAGCACAGTACCTATTTTGATTGCTTGAGGCCAGTGTGTCTGCCACATGTGGTGTTGCTAGTTTAAAAAAAGAAAAAACCAATCACATACAGGCTCACATACCTGAATCAGGTTTATTGGCAAGGTGTGTTGGACACATGAGGAATTTGACTGTGGTACAGTGCAGTGGCTCTCAATGTGTATGTACAGTGTTCTTCCACAAGGCAGTGAGTAGATATAGATAGATAGATATATATATATATATATATATATATACACACACACACACACACACACACACATATTCAGTAAAAATATACAGTCAAGCACGAAATTATTCATACCCCTGGCAAATTCTGACTTAAAGTTACTTTTATTGAACCAGCAAGTATTTTATGACAGGAAATGACACAGATGTCTCCCAAAAGATAATAATATGATGTAAGATGAAACTAACCACACAGCCATGTCAACCTTAAATTTATGAGGCTTTTAGATAAGGGCGCTCGTAGTCCAAACCCAGTTCCCACGGGCTGTTTGATGAAACTGTCTATTTGAGAAGCCAAGCCCTGAGGTCAGATGCAAGGCAACCACATTCAACCACCTTTGGAGGTGTATCCCATTTTGACTTTGGGACTTCCAGCCTGTACTTGGCACAGATGTTTCTGTACACTATGCCAGCCACTTG
>NW_018128538.1:42508-43923 GCF_001952655.1 Monopterus albus
TTCTGTCCATCTTGCCCCAGCCACTGGTAGGATTTTTCGATATCAGCCACTTCTACTATTTGAAGGTGGTACGTGCCGTGCAGAGGTTTGTCCTTCCATGAGGGTTCCTGCTCTTTCTTCCTGTGTGTGTGTGTGTGTGTGTGTGTACACAGTTTAGGTGCAGTTTTTCAGATAGAATTATACCAAGGTACGTTTACAAGGTATTGCACTGAGGGTTGTTGTTCTGTTTATACAGTCATAGGTTATGTGCATGTTTATATTGGCCAACATATGAGCTTGTATATACAGTGGGTACGGAAAGTATTCAGACCTCCTTAAATTTTTCACTCTTTGTTATATTGCAGCCATATGCTAAAATCATTTCAGTTCATTTTTTTCCTCATTAATGTACACACAGCACCCCATATTGACAGAAAAACACAGAATGTTTGACATTTTTGCAGATTTATTAAAAAAGAAAAACTGAAATATCACATGGTCATAAGTATTCAGACCCTTTGCTCAGTATTTAAGCTTAAATGATTTTAGCATGTGGCTGCAATATAACAAAGAGTGAAAAATTTAAGGGGGTCTGAATACTTTCCGTAACCACTGTGTGTATATATATATATATGTTTCTGAGAACGTGAGAATGGAAGGCATCCTGAGTGTGTGAGTGTAATGGGCAGCTGAAAAGAGAACGAGGATAATTGAATTGACTGAAGAAATTGCAGCAAAACCTGAAAAATAGGTATTTTTATTATTCTGCCCACCCATTTCTATCAGTGAGGCCGGATGAAATAATATCTCTTTGTATAACATTATCACCTTCATGAAAGACTGTTGGATTAGACTGACTCAGTCTGAGCTAGGTGTTCCTAATAAACTGACAACTGGGTGTATATTTTGGAGCATATTTCAAATACACATATGAAGAAGTGATGTACTGTTACTCATCAGCGTTACAGTGCGTTATAAACAAGTATAACATGTCCATATAGATTTAATAACAGATAAACAGAGGGACCTAACAAAGTGTTACACGTTTTAGGTTGGACGCGAGTCACGTGCTACAGTTTACACCAGGGTGATCTAATCCAAGTCATCATGAACAGCAAAGCACCAGCTGCAGCGTTCAGTAAAAACGTCTGGTTCCCCGTGGAAGTTAATGTGGAAGAGCTTCACACATTTTACCATCAATGCAAAGGTTGAGCTGCTGTTTTTATTCTGTGAATTACAACAAACCACCGTATTCTCCCTAACCAAATTGTATTTGGCTGCCTAAACACATGAAATCAAGATGTTCCATAATTATAGCGTGTTCGTGACTGTTTCCATGACAACGAAAATGTGGTTAGTTTGCAAATGCGATATACGTTGGAGGACCTGCTGCCTATTTGCCCATCAGTGCAGGAGCTCTGTGTCAGGAGGTGTCA
>NW_018128538.1:44438-45181 GCF_001952655.1 Monopterus albus
AAAAAAATGAACTGAAATGATTTTAGCATACGGCTGCAATATAACAAAGAGTGAAAAATTTAAGGGGGTCTGAATACTTTCCGTACCCACTGTAACTGTTTTTAAAAAATATTGTATTTATATGGCTCTTTCTCGTGTGCCTTTAACAGACCCTGATGAAGGCTTCAAGCTGAAATGTTTTATTAAAGTTGCTCAAAGCACTACAAGTTGCTGGACCCTTTGTTTTACCAGTTAGTTTTTTCCTTATCTGTGCACCTTGACAGTGGGTGAAGTTGTGCCAGAACTTTCTGCTGTAACCACCCACTAAACAAAAGTCCAAATACAATTTTCATTCAGAAGAATGAAGGTCAAGAGCAAGTGCTGATTAAGTTGCTTTTCATCAGGTTGCAGTTAGTATATAGACCTTCACCAAAATGGATAAACACGTGCACCAACCCCTGCCATTGTTTCTTCACTGTTGATACAGTAAGTGGAAGGCAGACCGTGCAGCAGTGACCAGTCTGTGTGTGAGCCCAGATGGCAAACTGCTGCTTTCAGCTGGCCACATCATCAAGATGTGGGACTTGGACACCAAGGAGGTTTACAGGGTGAGTGTCTTGGTTAATCAGCTGATTAACATTTAAATTTGTTGATTCATTTATAAGGTCAACCAACCTGTGTAATATGTTAGAAGCAACAGTCTCAACAGGTTTTCAACTACAGTTGGAGAACATGTACTCATCCTGAGGCATCTGTTGAGATAT
>NW_018128539.1:0-11888 GCF_001952655.1 Monopterus albus
AATGGTAAGAAGAACCATAGTCTAACACCTCCCAGATGCTTACTTACTTGGGGGTGCACTTAGACTCTCTCAGCCTGAGGGCGAGGCTGACATCCTCCAGGCGAGAAATGCTTTCATCTCTCCTGCACCCTGTTGTCCCCCAAGCGAGAGTAACAGCTCTATCTGTCATGCGTTTACTGGGAACAATGTCAGCCAGCCATGTCGTAGTTCCCCTTGGTCTCCTCCATATGAGGACGCTCCAGAGGTGGTTCGGCTGTCTGCATCTCGACCCAGTGCGCCACAGGGGGCGCGTGCTCACGGTCCCTCCCTCGGTCCAGTCAGTCTTGGAGTACTGGGGAACTCCCAGTGTGCCGACAATGGGAGTTCCCCTTGGCAGAGTCACGTCACACGTCCACAGGCTGTGGGAGGACGGTGGGATCTGTAGAAAGAAATTCTTGGTAAAATGATATAGTGCTATGTTAGGTATTTGCAAAACTGTTCAAATAATTGTTTAATCTGTTTGACCTTTGGAAAGACTTGACCTGTGGCCATGAACTGCTTGTGAGTAGGTGCAGAGAGAGAGACTCAAAACAACAGGAAGGGTGCGCAGGCAGAATGTGAAGACAGGGCTGTCTGCAGCCAGAGATGTAAGTGGGTAAAAGGTCTTATTGTTGACATTTACTAATAATATATGAAATGCTTGGCCTTCTATAATCAATATTGTAATCTGCATTAGCAAATATATTTACAGGATTATTTTAGTATCAAAGAGTGTAGGAGACTTGCAGCTGCCAATAGCAGAACCTGTAAAGCAATCTCCAGGAAACCACAACCGGAACTAGGGCTTAGCAATGCTCCTAGTGACAGGAGTAGACGGGAAGTGAGTTAAGGGGGGCCTTCTCTAAAACTGTCTGAGCTTAGGGCATTCAAAGGTCAGGATGTGTTCTTAGAATTTTACAGATGAAAACTGCCTGGGGACAAGATCATCAAATGAGGGGTCAGAACGAGGTCAACCGACCAACCAGGGAGCGAGGATGAAGGACATCGCGGAGGACGTCAGATCTACCATCATATGCATATTTCAAAACTGTATAATTAGACTGGGTTCAGGAGTCTAGGCGTTCCCCTGCTCTGAAGGCAGTTGGAACGGTTTTGCTGTTGTTTGGTAGGGCCTCAGAGAGACGGAACCCAGAGCTCTGTAAATTGCTTTTCTTGAATATTTTTCCTGAAATATTGATTGTAATAAATATTTTAAAAGACAGATTTGTCTTTGACCATTCTTCATCAAGAACATGCAGGACTGGCTTCAGTCCATCACTTCGCACCGGTGCTGAGGGGCAGACACGTCATGGTGCGCTCAGACAACACAACAGCCGTTGCATACATAAACCGGCAAGGCGGTGTTCGCTCTGCCCGGCTGCTGGAAATTGCACGGGAACTCCTACTCTGGGCTCATCGAATCCTGCTCTCCATCAGAGCCTTGCACATCCCCGCCGAGCAGAACCGCGCCGCAGACTTCATGTCACGGGGCGGACCCCAGACCAGCGAGTGGAGGCTGAATCCGGCCCTAGCTCAGACACTGTGGGACAGGTTCTGCCGAGTGGTGGCAGACCTGTTCGCAGCACACGGGAATGCACAGTGCTGCCTCTGGTTCTCACTGTACGCCAAGGACGACCCGCCTCTAGGGGTGGATGCCTTCGCTCACCACCACTGGCTGAGGGGTCTCCTCTACGCGTTCCCCCCAGTCTCATTAATCCCATGCCTCCTCTCACGCATGCAAGACGAGCGGCTGCGCGTCCTCCTGATAGCTCTGGAGCGCACGAGCGCAGCTTGGTTTCCGACCATGGTTCAGTTGCTGGCGTGAGATCCCTGGAAACTCTCCTCGCAGGGAGACGCACTCTCTCAGTTCGATGGCGCGATCCAGCAGCTCCCCGTGATAGGCCAGTGGCTGTGGGCCCGGCCCCTGAATGGGAACGACTGGAGAGCATAGGATTGCCTCCAGCGGTGGTGCACACTATTCAGTATGCCAGAGCATAGTCAACAACGGCGTCTTATGCTGCAAAGTGGTCGGCTTTTCAGCGATGGTGCATGGAGAAAGGCACAGTTCCTACCTCCTGCCCGGTGGCTGAGGTGCTGACGTTTCTACAGACCCTGGTTGAAAGAAACCTGGCTCTGTCTACCGTTAAAGCGTATGCCGCCGCCATTTCATGATGCCATGAAGGTTTTGGCGAGAGAACTGTATTTGTACACCCGCTGGTAAAATGCTTTCTCGGGGGTGTGGGCAGACTGAGACCTGTGATGCGCACAACAGTGCCACAGTGGAATCTGCCTCTGGTTTTACACGCGCTCAGCGGGCCTCCTTTTGAGCCCATGGCACACATCTCTCTCAAACATCTCTCCCTGAAAACAACACTCCTCCTAGCCTTGACTTCGGCTAAGCGCGTGGGCGATCTGTGTGCACTTTCTGTCTCACCGGCATGCCTCCTTATCCACGGAGACAGTAGTGCAGCCATTCTCAGACCGAACACCGCGTATGCACCTAAGATTATATCATCCTTTTACCAATCCAGGGTTATTTCTCTGGATTGGTTCTTCCCTCCTCCTCACAGAGACGAGGCAGAGAGGAACTTCCATGCCCTCTGTCCGGAGCGCGCTTTGTCCCATTACGTGGAGCGCACGGCAGCTGTCAGGCAGACATAACAGCTGTTTGTGCATTACAGGAGCCGCTCTCTTGGGCAGCCTTTAACAAAACAACGGCTGTCTCACTGGCTGTGTGAAGCTATTACACAGGCTTAGGTTGGTATGTCTCATTATCCAACATGCTATTTTTTAGGGTGGCGAGCTTAGGTCACAGTGGCAGTTATACTGCTGCTGCGGACCTAATTGAGGACAGCCCAGTGCAGGGCACAGGGCATGAAAGAATCTCTTCAGGACTGCGCATGCGCGAGGGATAAACCCAATAGCGACAGCTCTTAGAGGGCTACGCCTATACTCATAGAAGCTTGGGTTACTGTACGTAACTATCTTTAATAGACCTGGGTGCAAGTACATGAGGTACGATCAGATGACTTCACACCTGAAAATGCCATGTGTAACCCGGATGTGCTGGCCCAGCTCAGATACCTCTGGACCAGCCTGTCATCCTCCACTGGTCAGCATCTCTCTTATGTTTTAAGTGAGTTTTGTTCACTAAGAGCTGAGAAACAAAATATCTCTGACATAACTATGAGCTTTTCATATCAACACTATCATTCATCTTTTTGTGGAGGATATACTTGGGCAGAAGATCAAAGTGTATATGTTAAATAGCGTAAACAATTTTGTAGTGCAGGACTAGAATGACATACGGTCCCCTCTATTCATTGGCAGCTAGAAAATATCTACTGATACAGAATTGAGTCAATTTAACTTTATTCAGTGGTTATTCAAAAGAATTCTAATTTGTCAACTATTGTAGCAGACCGTGTTGAGCACTCATTACAATTCCATTCTTATGTCTATGTCCATCTTTGTGGATAAATACTTTTCTTCTTTGTTTTATTAGTTTGTGAAACAGTAGAACCAAAACTTAAAAATGAGGCAGGAATTTAGTATCTAAAAACATCATTCAAGCCTTAAAAGGGCAGTAATTTAATGCATGAAATCTTACACGTGCACTTTCATGTAGAAATATTGGAAATTACAAACATATGTTACCTACATTTTTCTTGTTACAACTCTCCAATGTCCCCTGGACAGTGGAAGATGTACTTTCCTCATGAATCCCCAAAGCTTCCCTGTGATACAGAGAAAGTCATTTTGACCCTGCTCTAATAAGGACATTAATTTTATCCTTGGAGAGCATCTGATTATTCTCTTCTTGTGCTCAAAACAAACATCTAATTATGATTCAGTAAGTTTGAGCATCTCACAACAATTACACATGGAACCTTATCAAAACAACAACCACCAAAAATTGGACAGCTGCTGAGATGTCTAAACTTGCTTTTGTCTGTTTTCACATGTAACACAACCGTAAGATATAAATCTATTACAAAAACTGTTTATTTAACTTAGTTTATGCAAAGTGATGAAACAACATTTTTCCCTAAAGGTATAATTATTGTTTAACCCGCCATGGTTGTAATGGGTCTATTGTGTCTTGCCTTCACCAGAGAATGCGGGTTAATGATCTTTGCTGTAACAAACAAATCCTTTACTGTTTAAACTTTAGACTAATTCATCTCTGTTGCACCCATTAACTCTTCTATCAATTAGAACATGACCTGCCATTCCAACTAAACTTTCTAACCTCCATTCCACCATCTGCCCTGCATTTAGTTTTTGTGTAATTAGGTGACAAATCTACGTTCCAACATGCTCTTATATCATCCCGATTCTCTACATTTTTTTGTTGTCTTAAAGTTTGTAGGTTTTATTGATTATTGTATCTGTACCTGGTGAATTTTCTGAATAAGCAACCAGACACAAAGTATCTGTAATGCTCATAACCATTAGCTTTTCATATAAACACTATCAGTTATCATATTGTGTTGTGGAGGATATACTTGGGCAGAGGAGGAAAGTGTAAATGTGAAATAAGTATATCAGTGTTGCAGCATAATAGACTGACAGACTGTTCCCTGTATTCTATACAAAACGGCTACAAAATATCTACTGATATAGAATTTAATAAATTAAACAGTATTCAGTGGATATTGTGATTTCAAATATTCCAATTATAGTACTAAAACTTATAGTGCTGTCATAGATTAGAGATTTGTCTCATTTGTGGTTCAGCTTGTACCATAAATATTAACACACTAGACCACAGACACTAATCATAATTCCATCCTTTATTCTACTTCCTCCCTTGTGGACAAATATCGTTTTCTTCCTCATTGTATTAGTTTTTCAAGCAGTAGAACTGAAACTGAAGCTGTCCATTATATGAAGAAATAAAGTGTACAGGCCTTACAAATGCAGACATTTTACATTAAATCTTAAAAATGAAAATGTTTGGCCTACTGTGAAATTCCTTTTTATAATCATGCAGATATATTGAGGAAAGATTTAAATGACAGGGCGAGACAAGCTAATACTGATATACTTTTAAATGACTAAAACCATGGAAAAGCAGGTGATAAATTATAAAAGTTTGAAAAAGCAGAGTTGTTTGCCAATTTTATTTATTACGACCAGTGGCAGGGTCCTGGTTTTTCTATAATGAATGACCTTTTTTTTCCCACTCTTCCCTTTACACAAACATTTCTTGCCTGCATTTTTGCTGTTACACCTCTCCAAATGTCTTTTCTTATGTTGATCTGTGCTGATTTTAGTTTTTCTTACCAGTGCCAGGGCTCTGTTTCTGATTTCTTTGGTTTTCAAAGAATATACAATAGGATTGATGCAGGGTTGGGAGCAAGAGGCCAGGGACAGGCTTAGCAATGGCTGGTCCTCGTGTACGGGACAAAATGTCCCGCTAACAGCATACAAGGGTTATGATCCTTAACAAAATACAGCAACAAGGATGATATGTTCGATACAAGTAGCCAAAGCTTTAAACTCGACTGTCATAAGATTTCATCCTGAAAACGGTCACCAGGATGCTGACATCAGACAAACAAATTAAAATAAAGGGTACAACAAGAATCAAGAAAGTAACTGAAGTGGCCATAGTCCACTGCATTGTGTAATCATTACAGGCGAGTCTATACACAGGTGAATAGTCACAGAAATACCTGAACACTTTGAGGGAATTGCAAAAAGACAATCGAATCATTATGCCTACTGCAAATGCAATGATTCCCAGAGTAAAACACCAAGTCAGACCAATAATATAAGACATGCTCCACAGTGTGTTGGTTGAGTTCTGACGCAGAGGGAAACATATTGCGATCATTCTGTCATAGGCAAGTATAGCAAGAGCCAATGACTCTAAAGTCACAAAAGCATAATAACTGTACATTTGTACCAGACATAAGTTAAATGGAACAAAGTTATCCTTCATGAGAAAAATCTTTATCATGCTGGGAATAATACTTGTGCTTAGGATTACATCAATTACTGCGAGGTTGCCCACAGCCAAAAATTTTGGAGTGTGTAAACAGTGATTAAAGACAGTTACATAGATCACCAAACAGTTAAACAGCACTGTGACCACATAAACAAATGCTAGAAAGATGATGTAGACACTAATGTAGGGTAATGTCTGTAATCCAGTAATATAGAAGCCTGGAGGATGAATGATAACAGAGTCATAACAGAGTTGCATCAAACTATTGAACAATTAAAGTAATCAAATCAGTCTGAGTCTGAAAATTGTAAATCCTCAGTTCAGTGAACCTATTTACAGCAAAAAGTGGCCCAGAAGTGACCGAGTTGAAGCCATTTATAAGATAACTAAATTTATTCGCAGTATGTACACAGGGAAAATAAGTGGGATGAGAGATGCAATGCATACTCTGATAAATGATTGTCTATCCTTTTGATTTATTTTATATCCACTACTGATGCTACTAAATATAACAGCTCATTTGCTGTTCTCCACTTTATAACTACTCAAGTTTTTCTTTTGTTGGAGTTCGCTGCTCCCCCGTCTTTAGCATTCCTGGCCTTTTCAACCTCTCTGCTAATTAGGAACAACTAACGCCCACGTTCGACTTACGAACTCATGGGATTCATCAACATAAGAACACAGATGTGAACAATTCTGTGGTTTAAGAACATGAATCAGATATGGACTTTTCTTAAGAACGACCTATGAAAAAATTTAACATTTAGGGAGATGTTGGTGAATGTGGCCCAGTGTATTTGTTTTCTATCTCTGTTAACCAATCATATGTCATTTGGGTCAGGGTGGTAGCAGAGGAATGTTTTTCTTTATGTTGTGGTGGCAATTTTTATAATAGCACCCCAACAATGTGCATGTTGGAAAACTAAATTATTTAAATTATTTGTAGAAAAATAATACTGATTATATACAACTTTCTTCATTATTTAAGTCAGAACAGTCAGTAAACCTGTGGGTCAACAATTTGGTTCCCAAAAGATAATTTTCAAATTTTCGGTTTGTTAGTTCTTTGCAGTCTTGCATGGTTGTGAACGTAGTTTTTTGCGTAAGCTCAGATTGTTAACATGTGCCATAGGAGAGGCTCTAAAATGAGCTACAAATTTTAAAGGTTTTGCATCAAGACCATCACCCCTGGTGATCCACCTTTACAGGTCACATGATGTGTAATGTGATGCATAGTCTATGTACAGTTATTGAGTATGAGATTAAAGTTCCTCCTCTTATTTCCTTACCATACTGTACCTTTTATTGTATCTGTACCTGGTGAATTTTGCTCAATAAGGGACCAGAAACAAAGTATCGGTAATCCTCATAACCATGAGCTTTTCATATAAACACCATCGGCTATCGTATTGTTTTGTAGAGGATATACTTGGGCAGAGGAGGGAAGTCTAAATGTGAAATAAGTATATTAATTCTGGAGCATAATAGACTGACAGACTGTTCCCTCTATTATATAAAAAAACAGCTAGAAAATGTCTACTGATAGAGAATTAAATAAATTAAACAGTATTCATTGGATACTGTGATTTCAGATTTTCTATATATAGCAGTAGACCTTGTAGTGCTGTTATAGATTAGTGACTTGTCTCATTTGTGGTTCAACTTCTACCATAAATATTAAAACACTAGGAGGGCAGCACTCGCAATTCCATTTTCTATTCTACTTCCTCCCTTGTGGACACATATCGTTTTCTTTCATGTTCTATTAGTGTTTTAAGCAGTAGAACTGAAACTGAAGCAGCTGCCATTTATGTATGATGAGGCAGGAATTTATTATATGGAAAAATAAAGTGTACAGGTCTTACAAATGCAAACATTTAATGCATGAAATCTTCAAAATGCAAAGTATTGACTTATTCTGACATCACCATTTATAGTCATGCACATATATTGAGAAAAAAATTAAATTACTAAAACAATGGAAAAGCAGGTGATAATTTTTTAAAGTTTGAAAAATATTAGGTACCGTTCGCACCACTCAGTGAGCGAACAAGAAAGAGGCGGACCCAGATAGCCGACTTCGGTACAAGCAGTGATTTATTATATACAGTGATGAAGGGAGCAACAATACACAGAGGGAAATAGTGCGTAGTCCTGTTGACGAGTAGTAGCCGGGTGTTTGACCAACCGCAGGAGGCGAGGAGATGGAGAGCTGGGCCGAGCTGCGTAGGCTGGGTCACTCCTGGACTGGTTGGTGGTGATGGTGGCTACTGAAGGTGGAGACAGAGAGATGAAGGCAATAGTGAAACAGATAGGCGACTGAGCATTGACCTGCCTGGGAGGGGAGAGTGGAGCCACGGTCTGGAGGAACAGTCCATGGGGAGAACACAAACAGTAGCTGGCTAGGGGATAAATACATACAAAACAGCGAAAAAGGCACAAAGAAAAATTGGCCTAGAGACTAGAATGAACTGGCAAGTGACTGAGGAGTGAAACCAGGTAATATAGTGAGTGACCTAATCAAGTGCAGATGGTGATAAGGGAGTGAGGAACAGGTGAACGTGATAATGTAATTGGGCAAGAGACAGTAGGAAAGGTGAAGGAGGCCAGAGCGGCCGAGCAAACCTGACAAAAAAGCAGTATTGTGTAACAATTTTATTTATTATGACCAGTAGCAGGGTCCTGGTTTCCCTAAAATGAACTTTTTTGTTGTAACACCTCTCCAATGTCTTTTCTTATGTTGATTTGTGCTGATTTTAGTTTTTCTTACCAGTGCCAGGGCTCTGTTTCTGATCTCTTTGGTTTTCAAAGAGTATACCATAGGATTGATGCAGGGTGGGGTACATGAGACCAGAGACATGCTTAGAAATGGTTGGCCCTCGTCAATGAAATGCAGATAAAGTTCAACATTAAAAATGGTAATGAGAGGAATGTAAAATACAGCAACAAGGATGATATGTTCAATACAAGTAGCCAAAGCTTTAACTCGACTGTCTAGAGATTTCATCCTGAATACAGTCACCAGGATGGTGACATAAGACAAATTAAAGTAAAGGGTACAACAAGAATCAAGAAATTAAGTGAATTGGCCACAGTCCACTGCATTGTGTAATCATTACAGGCGAGTCTATACACAGGTGAATAGTCACAGAAAAAACTGAACACTTTGAGGGAATTGCAAAAAGACAATCGAGTCAATATACCTGCTGCAAAAGCAACAATTCCCAGAGTAAAACTCCAAATCAGACCAATAATATAAGACATGCTCCGCAATGTGTTGATTGAGTTCTGATGCAGAGGTGTTGATTGAGTTCTGACGCAGAGGGAAACATATTGCGATCAACCTGTCATAGGCAAGTATAGCAAGAGCAAATGACTCTAAAGTCACAAAAGTAAAGTAAACATACATTTGTACCAGACATAAGTTAAATGGAACAAAGTTATCCTTAATGAGAAATAATTTCATCATGCTGGAAATAATACTTGTGCTTAGGATTATGTCAATTACTGCAAGGTTGTCCACAGCTAAAAATTTTGGAGTGTGTAAACAATGATTAAAGACAATTACATAGATCACCAAACAGTTAAACAGCACTGTGACCACGTAAACACATGCTAGAAATATGATGTAGACACTGATGTAGGGTAATGTCTGTAATTCAGTAATATAGAAGCCTGGAGGATGAATGATAACAGAGTCATTTAAATCAGTCCTGAGAAATGACATAGTTGAACTCCACAAGCTGTGTGTTGGAGGACAGCCTCTGCCTAAAAGCTCTCCAGTCTAAAGAAAAGGGAAATCGTATCATATTGAACATTAAACCTCAACAGAGATAATCATAATTTTCATGCCAGTTGGATGAGCTTATTTCATTTTATATAAAATATATTCTCACTAAGTTCCAACATAGAGAATAAAAGTCAGTCAGCATTGCTTACATGATGTCCTCTTCAAGATTTCTTTGCAGCAGCTCTCATTGATTCTGCATCTAAAAGCAGTAGGCAGATGGCTGCATGTGTGACCCCTGGACAGTGGAAGATATACTTTCCTCATCAATCCCCAAAGCTTCCCTCTGATACAGAGAAAGTCATTTTGACCCTGCTCTATTAAGGACATTAATTTGATCCTTGGAGTGCATCTGATTATTCTCTTCTTGTGCTCAAAACAAGTATCTAATTATGATTCAGTAAGTTTGAGCATCTCACACCAGTTCTTTTAAAACACAAACGCATGCAACCCTATCAAAACAAAACACAGTAGAATAGCTGCTGAGATGACATCTAAACCTGCATTAGTGCCACTTTACATGCTATACAACTATAACAATTAACTATATTACAAGAACTCACAAAATGTTTTTTGAAGGTTTATCTATAATAAACAAAGGATGTATTTTTCCGTAAAGGTACAATTGTCTTTGAACAATGGTTCTAATGGACCGAATTGTAACTGCAATACTCAAATCCTTGGGGTAAAATGCATTGTAAATATGCCCATATGTAATATCTTGTTCCTGATTTTCTCTAAAATACTTTATATCTTGTTTTTATGTAGTTTTTAGTAGTTTTTCAGAAATCCTTGTGGCTGGAACACAGATTATCTCCCCCATCATGGTATTAATTATGAGAGTAATATTTTTGTTCTTGACATCCTCACTTGTCTCAAATACTATATTTTGTCTTGTTCTTAGGTATTTTTGATCTGTTTCTCAGGGACGAATTGTGGGAGGATTATTCTTGTTCTCAATTGTCTCTCAAATACTACATCTTGTCTGGTTTTTAGGTACTTTGGAATTTGCTTGGAACTTGTTTGCACTTTGTTTGTTTGTTTTTATGGTGTTTTGTTTGTTTGTTTGTTGTTCGCTCTCTACTGCTGCTGGAACACAGGAATTTCCCCATTGTGGGATCAATAAATTCCTTCATACCTACCCACCAATTTATTTGTCATCACCAGAGAATACTGGTTAATGACCTTTGTTGTAACATATGTTTTACTGTTAAAAAAGTGTTTGACTAATTAATCTTTATTGCACCTATTAACAATTCAAACAATTTAAACCTGACCTGCCACTCAAACTAAACCTTTTAATCTCCACTCCACCATCTGCACTTTATTTAACTTTGGTTTAATTAGGTGAAACATCTTCATCCTAACATGTTTTTATATCATCCTGATTCTGCACATTGCTTGTTGTCCTTAAGTTTGTAGCATTACAGGCCTTTTTAAGGGTATTTATGTCACTGCCTTCCATTCCATATTTTGACTTTGGATACCATAGGTTGTGATGTCGTCTGGACCCTGCAAGGAACTGTGAAATTTCTCACAAATGAAAACCATATAAAAATGAATAAACTGCCTTTTGAAGTCACTTGGTTATGTTTGCAAGATTTCTTGCACTGTAGCTCAATGAGCCCATCACAGATGTTTTGTAAAGGAAATATCATAAATTTTAATATTTGGTAGTGGGAGACCATTCATTTTTGTTACACAGACAAAGCTTTTAGAAGTTGAATTTTTGATGATAGTCTATCTTAACTCATATCTTGATTGAAACGAATCAACAAATGATTCACGGTGTTGAGTTAAAACAAGTTTAGAGTTTTAGAGGTACTGCTGGATGAATGCTGACACAACCATGTTCTTCTTCACATGGAGTGCCGAGGAGGCATAGGGGAAACACAGGGGTGACTCTGAGATGTCACACATGCACAAATATAATCCAAACACAGTAGCAGGTTTTACTGGTGTCCTAAAATCATAAACTGCAAAAATACACCAGTTGTTCAGTCTTCAATTTACAAACTTGTTTCCACATTATCTTTGAACACAGCTCCAGTAGTAAACACTGGCTAAAAGTGACACATGACTACTGAAATGGATCCTTTCACCTCATCTCAACAACATGGTACTCGG
>NW_018128539.1:12065-14297 GCF_001952655.1 Monopterus albus
CCCTGGAGGAGCTGGAGGAAGTGTCTGGAGAGAGGGACGTCTGGGCGTCTTTGCTTAGACTGCTGCCCCCGCAACCCGGTTCCAGATAAGCGGAGGAAAATGAATGGATGGATGGAGCTGAAGCTGCATTTGAGCCTCAGACAAACTTTGGAGTGTATGTTGTTACAGAACTAGAGGTGTGTAGTTTGACCTCATTTGTTGTAGTGTAGTGATGTTGCAGGTAGAAACATTCAGGGTCAGTGTGGAGAGTAGGATAATGACCAAGATCTGTTCTCACTTACAACTTAGGGATCATCACTGTTTTAACACCAACTTGGAAAATCCTGAACTATTCCTTTAACTCTGAAATGAATTGAGCCAGATTCATTTTCAAATTAATAATGTTGCAATATCTGTATTTCAACTTCTTGCTACTTGTCATCTGGCATATAAACAGTCCTGAAAACATTTTTGTTGGCAGATAAACCACATTTATCTATCAGGCTCTCAAACACACTTCCAAGCCAGGATTTTATGTAGCTTCTCATACTTGATCTTGATCATGAGTAATTACAGGTACAGTTTTTCCAGTCTTTATTATTGCAGAGACTAAGACACAGTATTTAATGCTATTTAATATTAATCATATCTGACAGTTCCTCGTCCATTTATTAGTCAGTACCGGCTTGATAGTCCAGATCAGGGGTGCCCAGTACGCCAATCGCAAAAGGTAGTGTTAGTAGATCGCATGCCATTCAAAAAAAAAAATTAGATGTTAGCCTATCATCCATCCTCCCTATGGCATTTGCCACTTGATTGACATGCAGGGCAGCCAGTCTGAGAACTTGTCTGATACACGTTTCACCAAGCATGCGTGATCAACTGCATGAGTTACTGCAAAACTCCACTGAGCAAACTACCTTGTCAGCCTTCCAATTAATTTCTACTAAAGAAAGGGTATAAAATAAGTGGGGGAGCCAAATCAAGTAAGAAACCGAAAACTTACCATTTTCATGCGGAATGGGAGTAGGACTTTTTTCACAATGTGATATTCAGAGTGCGTTTGCTTGATCTGCCAGTCTACCATTGCTATTCCAAAGAAGGGAAATGGGGAGCGGTTGTAAAAACTACGACTCTCATTCATACATATGAAAAAGTGTGGGCACCACTGGTCCAGATTATCAGATGACTCTGTTAGGGTCAGAATAACCGCAGCAAGGACTCGTTAATCCATATTCACTTTATTTTCTCTTCTCGCTCCACTGCCATACAATGGCACCTTCTTCTCTTTTCTTTTTCTTTTCTCCCCCTTCTTCTACGCCCCAAAGAACCTAACTTAACCAACATAAATGTATTACGCCATCCTGTGGCAACAATCAAGAACTACATGCAATGTATTAGACACAACATTTCCCCTCTTTGTAAACGAACTTACGTACTTACGAATATGAAGAAATAAGCAACTGAGATACTGCATTGTCCCAACACTTGCAGATAACCTCTCAAGTTATAACGAAAATTTCTAGCATCACCATTGTTACTAAGATTTTTATAACAAAGAGAATAACAACATACTAATAATACAAGAGCAACAGTTCAACAGCAGGATCCCTTGTTCTAATCCATCACATAGTCCTGTAACCTGAGAGGTTTCTTTCTGACCCGTAATTCACGTGTTGAGTTAGGACCCTTTTCAGGCAGGTGTATCTCTGAATCACTACCAACAGCCTGATGAGCAGGGGCTAAGTGGCAAGCATTCCATTTCTTCCCATCATCCAGTAGGTACGCGCTTTTGGCTACTTTTTTCTTGACTGTCTGGAGTTTGTTAAATTTTGGGTGGGCTTTTGGAACATGGTGAGGCGTTTTGACTCGCACCCTATCGCCTTCCTGGAAGCCGGGAAGAACGGCTTCCGAGCACCATGTCTGACATCCGTGTAGTGTTTCATCCGTGACTGTTTTCATTCTACCCTCTGGCGGAGCAAAGCAGGGTCAACTACATCAGTACGGAATGAGCGCATAACAGGGAGCTTTGTGGGCATGCGACGACCATGCAACAACTGGAAAGGAGAAACACCTGTAGTCGCATGGGGTGTCGCACGATAGTTCATCAGGAAAGATGTGACTGTCTGTTTCCATGGCACAGACTGTATTATTGCCATTTGAATCATGTGTTTCAACACTGTGTTGAATCGTTCAACAGAACCATTAGCTGCAGGGTGGTACACCGAGGTTCTGTGGTGAACAATGTCTCGT
>NW_018128539.1:33169-37710 GCF_001952655.1 Monopterus albus
GAGGAAGTGGCAGACTTCCGACACTAGGCCAACCTTATTCTGTGCGTTGTCATTGTATTTGTATGTATTAATCCCCTTGCCAGCTACTGTTTTGTGTTTCCCCGAAGGACTGTTCCTCCAGACCGTGGCTCCACTCTCTCCTCCCAGGCAGGTCAATGCACAGTCGCCTATCTTTTTCCACTATTGCCTTCATCTCTCTGTCCCTACCTTCAGTAACCACCATCACCGTTGACCAGCCCAGGAATGACCCCACCTACGCAGCTTGGCCCAGCTCTCCATCTCCTCACCTCTTGCGGTTGGTCAAACACCCGGTTATTACTCATCTACGTATCATTTCCCTCTGTGTTTTTGTCATTCCCTTGTTCACTGTATATAATAAATCACTGTATGCACCGAAGCCGGCTACCCAGGTCCGCCTCTTTCCTCGTTTGCACAGTGGTGCAAACGGATCCTAACAATTAGACACAACAGACTCACTATATTTTACCTGCGGTTTTAATGCTGTATACTGTTTTATTTTTTTGTATTTTATGATGCTTTATAGCGATGTCCTGCTCCAGTTTTATTGGCCCTGATACCGATCTGATTCCTTTACTCTTAAGGATGTGCCAATACTGATTCTGATCCAATACTTAAATTTACCTGCAGCATATGTTTGTTGAATATCTGACATATACCTATTGAAATTGTTCTGACACAATTTTTTTTAAATATCAAGTTTTAATATTAAAATATTAAGTTTATTAGCTTAAATTATTGATATGAATAAAAGAATAACTGAGCAGGACAACACAGTCTCAGAACTACAGATTCATTACAGGACAGATACTAACTGCTACTAGCATCTGTGTTACGGTTAGCCCCCCTCGCCAGGAGGGTGAGGGAGAACTAGGGGTAGGACACAAGATAGCTGACCCAGGTGCTAGTAGAAAACAAAGGTTTAATGGGGAAAAAGAAGACGACGCCAACGTAACAACAAAACAGGGTCCGTAATACTCACAACAAAGGAAGGGCAGTGATAACAAAGAAGACCGGGACGAACAGGTAAACAAACAAACTAACGGCAGGAAAGAGGGCAAGTATTGTCCAAGAAGTAAAGCTGCGGAGATGAATCAAAACGTATGTGGTGTTGTGGGAATAGCGTATGTAGTGTCAAAGGAGTCAAGCCAAAACGCACAGTAACTGTCAGCGTAGCATTCCAATAAGACATACATAACACGGTGATGTGTGGGCACGGAGAAAAAACGGAAAGGGGGAAAGGCAGCGCCCGCGGAGCGGCCCTGACAGTCTGTATGTGAACACAGTTTGTGTAACCAGTGCAGTTTAGATATTAAAAGGTGGTGGCTCTTGTAGCACTACAGGACAAAGCATAAAATTCATGTTTCTACACCAAAAGCGTGGCATGTGCATTGTGTAACATCTCGCATGCACATTGCAGCAGATTAATGCTCATGTATATACCAGTCGTGTTTGTACTTGTGCAGAGGAAGTGCTTGGTGTAGCCACAAAAACACCCACAGAAGTCAACAGAAACACTTTGGAAAAGGCAAAACTATGGTCATTAAGGTCCAGTATGGTTCCTTAAGCAAGTGATATGCCAGCTGCCTGGTAGGCAGTGTAGACAGCACTAACTCAGCTACTGCTGAGATTTTGGTAAAGCTGGAAAGAAGTTTGATCCTTGGATCAAAAAGTCATAAGCAAAATGTTAACACACATATGACATCTTTTACAATTGCAGTAAAGTAGAAAACAAGCAACAGCCAAATTTTCATCAGAAGGGGCCATCCTAGATGCTGCACACTCATCTCACAGCTGGCTGCACATAGAGGCCAGTCTACGCAGCTTGTTGTCTACCTCATATGAATATTTTTCCAACTTTACTGCGTAGCGAAGTTGCACAGTCATTGAGAATAACTGAAATCCACATAAAATTAATAGTTTACACATGGGTACACAAAATACAAGTGCAGCTGAATAAATTTTAATATTGTGGAAAAGTCCATTTATTTCGGTAATTCAATTCAAATAGTGAAACTCGTGTATTATATAAATTCAGTACACACAGACTGAAGTAGTTTAAGCCGTTGGGTCCTTTAATTGTGATGATTTTGCTCACATTTAACAAAAACCCACCAATTCACTATCTCAATAAATTAGATTATGGTGACATGCCACTCAGCTAGTCAACTCAAAACACCTGCAAAGGTGTCCTGAGCCTTCAAAATGGTCACTCAGTTTGGCTCACTAGGCTATACAATCATGGGGAAGACTGCTGATCTGACAGTTGTCCAGAAGACAATCATTGACACCCTTCACAAGGAGGGTAAGCCACAAACATTCATTGCCAAAGAAACGGGCTGTTCACAGAGTGCTGTATCCAAGCATGTTAACAGGATTTTATTTGCCATTTATGCATAAACAGACAGTCTAGGCATATAGGAATTCTTGTGCAGGGCTCTCCTGGAGTGAAGTAAAGATTTAAAAGCCAAAAACCAAATGCCTGGTCTAAATATAAAATTACATAAGAATAAAATAGTAGATAAAATTGTTAGGGTTTAGTCCCCCTCACCAGGAGGGTGAGGGAGAAATGAGGTAGGACTCAAGAGTGCTGACCCAGGTGCTAGTAAAAAATGTGGTTTAATGGGGAAAATACAGAGTAACAAAAAAACAATGTATCATTGTCCTTGTACATATATCAGTAAAGTAGGGCAGAGATGGTGGAGGAGACCAGGACGAATGGGTGAGTAGAGCAGACTAACGGTAGGAACCAGGAGAGTAGGAGGATCAGGACGAACAGGAGAATAGATAAACCAACCAAGAGGACTGGCGAACGAAAAGTAAATCCACAGCACAGGAACTGTCAGCGTGGACACCAAAATAACATCTCGCTAACCTCATGGAAGAAACAAAAAAAACATACAAAGAGATCCACAGCACAGAAACTATCAGTGTGGACGTCTAGAGATGTATAACACAAAACATATAACCTACGTACAAAATGAGATCCACAGCAAAGGAACTGTCAGCGTGGAAGTCAAAACGACGTGCGACACATACCACGACTATAGGTATAGGTCTATTACTGTTAATGCAAGTTAATGCTCCGGCGAAAACAGAGCGCCTGCCAGAGGTATAAATAAGGAAGAAGGTAATCATAGGAATGCACCCCAGCTGTGCGCATCGACAAACGAGTTGTTAATTACCAAATGCAACACAGCTGAGGTGCAGATCCCGCAGGTTGAGAGAGCAGGGGAGAGAAAGGTGGAAGAGAGGCAGGTCGCGCCGAGCGGCCGTGACAAAAATTGTGGATACAAGAATAAAATAACAGGTAAAATTGTGAATTTTAAGAGAAGACTGTGCATCGATCGGTGGAGATGGAACTGAGCAGAGGAGGTCCGTGGTCCGGTGGAGCAACTCGAGGAGGAGGAAACAACAAACGCAGGAGAACACTGCTCGGGCGAAAGGACGTGAGTGAAGGTAAACAGAGGTCTATATAAAACAATCAAAACAACGGGAACTTACGGGCCTGAGAATGCTAGAAAGAACTGGCAGGGGAATGGACGGTGAGCGGGGAATAAATAGGGAGAAACTAATTGGGTGCAGCTGGTGGTGATCTGGGGACAAGAAGCAGGTGCGTCAGATAACATAATCAGGGTAAGGGAATAAAAACAGAGTGAGGGAAATGAGAGAGGCAGGCGAAGCCGGGCAAACCTGACAAAAATATCTACTGATACAGAATTGAGTCAGTTAAACTTTATTCACTGGTTATTCACTGGATTTCTAATTTGTAACATATAGTGTTGAGCACTCATTACAATTCCATTCTTTTGTCTATGTCCATATTTGTGGATGAATATTTTCTTGTTTTATTAGTTTCTGAAACAGTAGAACTAAAACTTAAAATTGAAGTTTGATGAGGCAGGAATGTAGTATTTAAAAACATCATTCAAGCCTTAAAAGTGAGGTAATTTAATGCATGAAATCTTACACATGCAGTTTCATGTAGAAAAATTGAAAATGACTAAAACATATGTTAAAGAGGACTCCTTTTAACATTTAACTCAAATGTGTTCCTTCTTAAAAGTATATCAGATTTTTAAGTGCTTGTGTTTCAAAACTTTAGAATGACAGACCTTGTCTGTTTTGGGGGCAGTGGGGTGCACAGAAATTTTAGGATGGCGGCCAGAGACAGGCTTAGCAATGGTTAGTCCTCATCAATGAAATGCAGGTAAAGTGAAATAATAAAAATGGTAATGAGAGGAATATAAAATACAGCAACAAGGATGATATGTTCAGTGCAAGTAGCCAAAGCTTTAACTCGACTGTCTAAAGATTTCATCCTGAACACGGTCACCAGGATGCTGACATAAGACAGACAAATTAAAGTAAAGGGTACAAGAAGAATCAAGAAAGTAACTGAACTGCCCACAGTCCACTGCACTGTGTAATCATTACAGGCGAGTCTATACACAGGTGAATAGTCACAGAAATAACTGAACACTTTGAGGGAATTGCAAAAAGACAATTGAGTCATTATACCT